>NW_020949038.1:0-1498 GCF_900497805.2 Vombatus ursinus | reverse complement strand
AAAAAAAATCAATAGCAACAGATCAGTATAATACCTTGGGTATTACAGAGTTAAATCCAGATACTTATAAAAGTCTCGGATTGTATAAGTCAAATACCACAAAATACTGGAAACTGTTCAGTTTGCAACAAAAACTGGTGGAAAATTGTTGACATTTTTTTTCTAATTAGAAGCAGACTCATATGATTTCACAACATCCACTGCAATAAATAGAAAATTAATGAACAAACTTATCTTCAATATGTTCAATCATTACATAATGTAACCTACCTGGGCCTTATAACAGAGTCTAGTTTCTTTTTAAAATTAATTCTTAAATAAATAATTAATATTATTAATTAACAATTAAATAATAAATATTATTAATTAATAATTGAACAATAATTAAAAGTAATATTTAATTAATATTTACAATGCACAAGTATTAGTTTCCTCCACCTCTACCACCACCACCACCAACAACAACAACAAAAACAACAAAATTATAACTAATATGGAGTAAAGAAAAACACATTCTCACATTGCCCACATCAAAACAAAAGTCTCTTTCTACATATTTAGTCTATAACTTCTCTGTCAGTGCAATTCTTCATAATCAGTCCTCTGAAATCATAATTAATCAATTAGATAATCATAGTTCTCAAATATTTCAAAGTTGTTCTTTTTTTTTTTTAACGTGGTCATGGCATAAATGCTTCTGGATCTGGTCACTTCATTCTGAATTGATTCATACAAGTCTTCCCAGGATTTTCTGAAACCATTGCCTTTGTCCTTTATAACAACACAAGAGTTTTCCATTATATGAATATGCTCTAATTTGATCATTCTTTCCTCAATTTCCAGTCCTTTGACACACAAAATAGGTGCATTATAAATACTATTATACATATAGGAACATTTCTTCTTTGTCTTTGGAATATAGACCGTATAGCAGAATCTCTTGGTCAGAAGTGATGAAAGATTTCTTAACTTTTAGGGCATATTTCCAAATTGCTTTTCAGGATAGTTCTATCAAACATTCATTAGTATATCTGTTCTACATTTTTTTATTTCCCTTTTTTTTTGTCAGCATTGCAAATCTGAGGAGTGTGAGGTAGAATCTCAAAATTGCTCTAATTTGCATTTCTTACATTATTAATGACTTTAGAGTGTTTTTATACAGCTATAGATAGCTTGAAAGTCTTCCCTTATGAATTGCCCATAAACAACCTTTGACCATTAATTAATTGAGCAATGATACTATTCTTATAAATTTGAATCATTTCCTTATATAGTACACCAAAAGTCACAATGAGGATTTAAACTTTAATACCTTTTTCTAAAAATTAGAAGAATATAAAAGAAATTACCTTTCAGATCTACAGATGGAAGAAACTTCATAATCAAAGAAGGTGCAAAAAACATCTCAGAATATAAATTAGCCAATTTTCCTTTGTGTAAAAGCTTTTTTTATGCTTTATGTAACCAAACTTGCCCATTTTATCTTCTGTGATCCTAG
>NW_020949037.1:0-1740 GCF_900497805.2 Vombatus ursinus | reverse complement strand
AAAGAAAACACTTTAAAAAATAACATTTGAAAGATGTTTCTTGAAGAGAGTAAATATGTATGTAAGGGTTTAGAGATTTGTCTGATATATAACTGAGAAACCTAAGAACTTTCCCCTCTAAAAACAAGAATAAAGCACTGTGTTCACTGTGATCATTATTACCTGATATATTTAAAATGCTAGTTATGACAATAAGAAGAAAAAACGTTAAGAAAAGAACCTTTGTTATAGAGGAGGCTAGAATATTTCTATTTGGAAAAAATATTATGGTTTAGGAAACCCATTAGGGAGTGGTGGTACACATTTGCAATCCCTGCTATCAGGAAGACTGAACTGAGAGGATCTCTTGGTCTCTATAGTTCTGATGTAGAAAATTGATTGTCTGCACTAAATCCAATATTAATATTATGAGCCCCAAGGTGTAGAAGACACTATGTTATCTAAGGATGGATGGACTGAACTGGGTTGAAAATAGAGTAAGTCAAATGGAAGGAAGTAAGGAAGGATCAGAGGAAGAAAAGTATGAAGGTGGAAGGGAGGAGGGAAGGAGGGAGAAAAGAAAGAGGAAGAAAGGAAGGAAGGAAGGAAGGAAGGAAGGAAGGAAGGAAGGAAGGAAGGAAGAAATTAACAAAATAATTGAGATGATAATCATGTTAAACATATCTCCACATTAGCCATGTTGTGAAAGAAGAAACAGAACAAAAGGGAAAAAAAAAATGAGAAAGAAAAAACAAAAAAAAAGTGAAAATAGTATGCTTAGTCTCCGTAATTCCCTCTCTGGATGTTGACAGCATTTTCCATCATGAGTCCTTTGGAATTGTCCTGGATCATTGCATTGTTGAAAAGAGCCAAGTCTATCACAGTTGATCATTGCACAATGTTGTTGTTACAGGGTGCAATGTTCTACTGGTTCTGCTCACTTCACTCAGCATCAGTTCATGTAAGTTTTTCCAGGCTTATCTGAAATCTGCCTGCTCACCATTTCTTATAGCACAATAGTTTTCCATTACATTCATATACCACAATGTGTTCAGTCATTCCCCAATTGATGGGAATCTTCTCAGTTTCCAATATTTTATCCCCACAAAAACAGCCATTATCAATATTTTTGTATATGTGGGTCCTTTTCCCTTTTTTTATGGTTCTTTGGAATACAGATCTAGTAGTGGTATTCCTGGATCAAAGGGCATGCACAGTTTCATTGTCTTTTGAGCATAGTTACAAATGCCTTCTAGAATAGTTGGATCAGTAAACAACTCCACTGACAATGCATGAGTGTTTCAATTTTCCCACGTCTGGGATGATAAATAATTTCAAAAAATAACAAGGTATAACTCACATAAATCATTACTATTTCTCCATATTACCAAAACACACACATACACACACACACACACACACACACACACACAAAGAAAAAACTGAAGAAATGTGAAACCATTCAAATGTTTTAAATATCTAGACATTAATTTTCTAAGAAATACAGAACATGAAAGAAAGATAAAATGTTTTTCATAGAAACACGATTAAATAATGTTCATGGGTAGGTTAAGCCAATATAGTAAAAATGCCAAAAGTTCCCAAATTTCATAAATGGATTATGCCAATCCAAATACAAACAGTAAACTTCATAGGGCTAGAAAGAAATAACAAAATCCTTATGGAAGAACAAAAAGTCAAAACTAACAACGGAAATGATGTTGAATTATATTACAAGCAAAATTATCTGATACAGGATTT
>NW_020949036.1:0-2533 GCF_900497805.2 Vombatus ursinus | reverse complement strand
TGGGCCATTCTCAATGATATGTGAAGTGCACAAAGCCTGGCACATAACATGGGGACTTCACGAACGCTTATTCCTTTCCCTCCCTTCCTGCTCCCTTGGTCTCACTAAAATTAATCTTTCCCAAATTCTTTGTTTTAAGGGATTCCTTTCTGGGAAAAGGGAGGGGGGAGGATACAGGAGGAAATTTGAGCACATAAAAACAAAAGCTATTAATAAAATTTTTAAAAAATCTTCCCAGGCCTCCAGGGTGGAGTCTCTTTTGGCTCTAATATTCTGCGTCTCTGTACCCCTTTTTTTGAGCTGACACATGGCATAAACAAAAAGATCCCTGGTCCTTGCAGACACAGTACAGCTGATACTCATATGGGGCTAAGGGTTTCAAAGCATGTCACATATATGATCTCATATGATCTGTACTTAAGTATCAGCTCTAATGCTTTGTGGAGCTCAATTACCATGTGAAAGTGATGTACCTCTCAAAATCTCAATTTACTCAGTCTTCTGTAAAATGGGAGTAATAATAGATTCCATCCTTCTAAAGGCTGTTAAGAAGAAAGAACCTTAGAGTGCTAAAGAAAAGTGTACTCTCCTCACCATATTCTCATCACGGGGCAGTGGAGAGAGCCCTGCATTTGGAGTGCAAGGACTTGGGTTCAAATCCCAGCTCCACAACCTTGGGCAAATCACTTAGCCTCTTTAGGCCAGTGTCCCTGCTCTGTGATCCGAGGGCTCTTACCTCCGCCCATGGCTTATCTCAGGACACAGATCTTCTACACTTCACTAGTTATTTGTGGTCATCTATTTCCCCTGTGGATGGCAAGTTCCTTCAGAGCAGGGATTATGCCCCATTTCTCTTTGCACCACCTCCTATGTAGACAGAGCAGGGCCTTCCACACAGCTGGTGATCAATAAACATGGGGTGGTAGAAAGAACACCTGATTGAGAATCAGGAGACCTGGGGAATCAACCTCTCATGCCTCTATCAATTCTGTCCCCAAATTATTATGTTATGCTCCCATACTGGCTGGATTTCATATGTTATCATCATCATTGACCAACAAAGCTGCTCCCAGACACAAGAACCCATCTTTCTAAACACCAAGATTCTCCCAGAGATGTTACATGGCTGGGAATTATGGGACTCTGTAATCTCTGAAGAACGTCAATGTCAGGTGACCCAAAGGTCAGAGGTGAGATGTTGATAGGAAATTTCCTTAACATACCAGAAGCCATTTTCTTACTGGATCTTTCTTGGGTACCAGGGTGGCCCTTGGCTTGTCCATCTCCTGTTATCTTTTGCTCTTCCTGGTATGACTGGCCTACATTTCCTATCAACATCTCACCTCTGACCTTTGGGTCACCTGACATTGACGTTCTTCAGAGATTACAGAGTCCCATAATTCCCAGCCATGTAACATCTCTGGGAGAATCTTGGTGTTTAGAAAGATGGGCTCTTGTGTCTGGGAGCAGCTTTGTTGGTCAATGATGATGATAACATATGAAATCCAGCCAGTAGGGGAGCATAACATAATAATTTGGGGACAGAATTGATAGAGGCATGAGAGGTTGATTCCCCAGGTCTCCTGATTCTCAATCAGGTGTTCTTTCTACCACCCCATGTTTATTGATCACCAGCTTTGTGGAAGGCCCTGCTCTGTCTACATAGGAGGTGGTGCAAAGAGAAATGGGGCATAATCCCTGCTCTGAAGGAACTTGCCATCCACAGGGGAAATAGATGACCACAAATAACTAGTGAAGTGTAGAAGATCTGTGTCCTGAGATAAGCCATGGGCGGAGGTAAGAGCCCTCGGATCACAGAGCAGGGACACTGGCCTAAAGAGGCTAAGTGATTTGCCCAAGGTTGTGGAGCTGGGATTTGAACCCAAGTCCTTGCACTCCAAATGCAGGGCTCTCTCCACTGCCCCGTGATGAGAATATGGTGAGGAGAGTACACTTTTCTTTAGCACTCTAAGGTTCTTTCTTCTTAACAGCCTTTAGAAGGATGGAATCTATTATTACTCCCATTTTACAGAAGACTGAGTAAATTGAGATTTTGAGAGGTACATCACTTTCACATGGTAATTGAGCTCCACAAAGCATTAGAGCTGATACTTAAGTACAGATCATATGAGATCATATATGTGACATGCTTTGAAACCCTTAGCCCCATATGAGTATCAGCTGTACTGTGTCTGCAAGGACCAGGGATCTTTTTGTTTATGCCATGTGTCAACTCGAAAAAAGGGGTACAGAGACGCAGAATATTAGAGCCAAAAGAGACTCCACCCTGGAGGCCTGGGAAGATTTTTTAAAAATTTTATTAATAGCTTTTGTTTTTATGTGCTCAAATTTCCTCCTGTATCCTCCCCCCTCCCTTTTCCCAGAAAGGAATCCCTTAAAACAAAGAATTTGGGAAAGATTAATTTTAGTGAGACCAAGGGAGCAGGAAGGGAGGGAAAGGAATAAGCATTCGTGAAGTCCCCATGTTATGTGCCAGGCTTTGTGCACTTCACATATCATTGAGAATGGCCCA
>NW_020949035.1:0-1882 GCF_900497805.2 Vombatus ursinus | reverse complement strand
GGAGAAAAGGCTCTTTTTTCTTTCCCAAGCTGATGACAAGGATAGCTAGAAGGGAGTGGGAAGGAAGATGGGGAGGAGAAAGGGGAAGGGGGGGTGGGTAGTTAGGAAGAGACAGAGGGCACTTGATCAAAGATTTCTGAGGCCTCCTCATCAACACCCACTGGCACACATCTTCCTCCTGCCTGTCTCTTCTTTCAACATGAGATGTCAATCCCACCTCTGGCTAGACTCTCCTGTCATGATTAACTGAAAAGACTGGGGAATGTCCAGTGAAGCTGAGAAGGGTGAGATCAGCTAGACCTGCTTTGGCCTCCCAGGAATACCCTGAGACTTATATCCAGGAATTATATATGCATGGACCCTCCCTCTCCAACCAATCTCAATTTCCCATAGTAGGCAGAGGGAGAACACCATGCTGCTTATACCACACTAGTGGACTTCAGCTTGTGCAGTCCCCTGTGGCCATCAACAACACCCCCCCCCCAAAAAACAAACAAACCCAAAAATCAATCCTGTAACCTATCTAGCTTTAACAAACACTTAACATCATCAGGCAAAGATGAAACCTGGGACAGCTCCCATCCCCTTCACCACCTGGTTTCTAAAAGCAGAATTACAAGGGAAGAGAGACCTCAAGGACAACTAAGTTCCTACATTTCATCCTCCCTCCTCTCCCCCCTCCACTTTTCTAATTCGGATTTCATTGTTGAGGATTGTGTGAGAATTTGGAAGGATTCGGGGACATTTCGAGTTAATGAGATTGTATTATCCCAGACCAATGTGAAGGAAAATGTGTCTAATAAATCAGGCATCTGCTCTCCGGACAAAGGGCGGCTGGAGGGAGCAGGTGCACATTTTAATAAGGAAGAGCAGCCAGCTCCCAGAGGCGGCCTGTTGCATTCTCAAACTGGAGGATACTATTGAGCCACCCAGAAACCTAGCCTCCTGTCCCTCCCCACCCCCCCATTGCCTGGGTCCGGGCCTGGCTATTGGCCGTCAGGCTCAGCAGCTGCTCTTCCTTATTAAAATGTGCACCTGCTCCCTCCAGCCGCCCTTTGTCCGGAGAGCAGATGCCTGATTTATTAGACACATTTTCCTTCACATTGGTCTGGGATAATACAATCTCATTAACTCGAAATGTCCCCGAATCCTTCCAAATTCTCACACAATCCTCAACAATGAAATCCGAATTAGAAAAGTGGAGGGGGGAGAGGAGGGAGGATGAAATGTAGGAACTTAGTTGTCCTTGAGGTCTCTCTTCCCTTGTAATTCTGCTTTTAGAAACCAGGTGGTGAAGGGGATGGGAGCTGTCCCAGGTTTCATCTTTGCCTGATGATGTTAAGTGTTTGTTAAAGCTAGATAGGTTACAGGATTGATTTTTTGGGTTTGTTTGTTTTTTTGGGGGGGGTGTTGTTGATGGCCACAGGGGACTGCACAAGCTGAAGTCCACTAGTGTGGTATAAGCAGCATGGTGTTCTCCCTCTGCCTACTATGGGAAATTGAGATTGGTTGGAGAGGGAGGGTCCATGCATATATAATTCCTGGATATAAGTCTCAGGGTATTCCTGGGAGGCCAAAGCAGGTCTAGCTGATCTCACCCTTCTCAGCTTCACTGGACATTCCCCAGTCTTTTCAGTTAATCATGACAGGAGAGTCTAGCCAGAGGTGGGATTGACATCTCATGTTGAAAGAAGAGACAGGCAGGAGGAAGATGTGTGCCAGTGGGTGTTGATGAGGAGGCCTCAGAAATCTTTGATCAAGTGCCCTCTGTCTCTTCCTAACTACCCACCCCCCCTTCCCCTTTCTCCTCCCCATCTTCCTTCCCACTCCCTTCTAGCTATCCTTGTCATCAGCTTGGGAAAGAAAAAAGAGCCTTTTCTCC
>NW_020949034.1:0-1106 GCF_900497805.2 Vombatus ursinus | reverse complement strand
TGTGGGGAGACCTAGAGTCTGGGGACATGAGTGCCAATGCCATTTCTAGTCCAAACCATCCCTCCCCCCCATTTTATAGATGAAGCAGTCAAAGCAAGGTCACACAGGTAGTTAGGCACCAGAAATGGCATTGGCACTCATGTCCCCAGACTTTAGGTCTCCCCACATATGGGCTGGGGGCTGTTTTGGGGGCTGTGACTGATGTCTCTCTGTTTTCCATCTCCCTCCTCTTTCCCAACACACACACACACACACACACACACACACACACACTCTCTAGCTGCGGCTGATGGATGCTATCCGGACCAGCATCATGGAGCACCGTTTCCCAGACTTTGTTCGGGACTTCATGAAGACCATGTATGGGGACCTCGGGCGCTGCCCATCCTGGGCTGTAGAGGCCCTGGAGTCAGTTGGCATCCCTTTAAACTGACCACCTATCCCAGTCCCCAAGCAGAGCCTTACCCTTGATCTGAGGGGGCTCCAGGGACAAAAGCCAAGGCTGTATGTGAAAAAGGAGTCTCTGTGTGTTGGCCCAGGCCCAGAGTAAAGATTGAAGAGTTTTCTTTTTTTTTTTTGGTAACATCTCTGTGTTTGTGCAGGTTTTTTTTGGGTCCCATCCCAAGGGGAAATAGATCTAGGTCTGTTCCACCCACAGCCATCCTACAAGAAAGCTATGTTTTACATGATTTCACACGTATTATTGAAGTATATTGCTTCCCTTCTGAATGGCTGGGGAAGGGGTGGGAGAGAGAATTTGGAACTCAAAATTAAAAAAAAAGAAAACTCTTCAATCTTTACTCTGGGCCTGGGCCAACACACAGAGACTCCTTTTTCACATACAGCCTTGGCTTTTGTCCCTGGAGCCCCCTCAGATCAAGGGTAAGGCTCTGCTTGGGGACTGGGATAGGTGGTCAGTTTAAAGGGATGCCAACTGACTCCAGGGCCTCTACAGCCCAGGATGGGCAGCGCCCGAGGTCCCCATACATGGTCTTCATGAAGTCCCGAACAAAGTCTGGGAAACGGTGCTCCATGATGCTGGTCCGGATAGCATCCATCAGCCGCAGCTAGAGAGTGTGTGTGTGTGTGTGTGTGTGTGTGTGTGT
>NW_020949033.1:0-2064 GCF_900497805.2 Vombatus ursinus | reverse complement strand
CCCTGGAGTCAAGAGGACCTGAATTCAAATCAAACACCTGATATTTAGATGTATTTTAAAAATACAGTTTATAGAAATGATGGACATTAAAGTAATACAATAATGGTAACTAGAATACTTTGATTTCAAGTAGGTCTGTCATTGGCTTCTGAGTTCTATGAATATGAACAAGTTATTTTACCCACTGGGAGCCTCTCTCAACTTTACAAGGTTGTGTGAGGACAAAATGAGATAATGTATGTGAAATTACTTAATAAGAGTAAAACACAATGTATGGGATGGAATATTACTGTGCTGTAAGAAATGAGAAAATAGATTATTTCAGAGATGTGGAAAGATTTGTATGATTTGTATGTTTATTCGTATAAACAAGACTCTATTGCTCCCAGCACTGCACTCTTGTTCTGGTAATTTCTAAACATCACAAGTACTTTAAATCCCCATAGAGATATTTAAAGCTATGATTATCTACCTTGAATTATCAGTTTCACATGTTATGATTTTAAATTTTCACCCTTTAATTTAAAAAATATTAAACAAGTGATGACTCTCACATATATCCAGGTTAAAATGTAAATAGAGTCATGATTCCAGGTTATTTTACACAACTGCTTTATTAAATAGTCCTTCTTTTAATATGTGGGTAGAATGTAAACAGGGTTACAACTGTTTCGTTTTTGTCTTCATATGCCCAACACCTAGCAGAATGCCTAGCACACAGTGGGTGCTTAATAAATGCTTACCAATTGATGAAAGAGAACAGTTCTAATGACTGCTCCAGCTCCTACATCCCACTTACTGGTTATGTGATTTGGAGCAATTCACTTGATTATCTGGACTTTAGTTTCCATATTTATAAAATGAGAGATTTAGGCTATATGATTTCTAAGGATCCTTCCATAGAATTCTGGAGTTCTATGATGATACCCTATCTGTAACATACTTAGAAAAGTAGTAGTCCAGAGGGTAATAAATGACTTCCAAAGGTGAAAAGCATAAAATTTCTACTTCAGATACAATAAAGTTTAATAGAAGAAAATTAAATTAAACACTAGAAATATGCTTCTGCATGAATTCTACAACCATAAATCATTCATCATAATTTGAAATTCATCATAGTATATTTTTCTAAGATTGTAGATCAAAGATAAGAACACCAACCAAAGTGAAATCTCTTGATAAGTAGATACTAAATAATCCATTATTAACCCAAGAGTTTGGGAAGTGAATGGGGCATGACAGGGTTCTAGAATGAGGACAGTGAAAAAGAAAATTCCAATGAATAATCTAAGAATAATTTATACTGGATTTTAGTATATGCTAATAAGTAATCTGTAAGGCAATCGATTCAGTTTCTTGTTTATGTTTAGCTTAGATTGCTATTAAAATGAACTTATATACCTTTGGTGTACACAGATTTCACAGACATTGGATTAAATTATCTCAAAACAACTGACAAGTCCTTATTCAACACCAACTATGTCTTCGGCGCTAAGGATACAAAGTCAAAATAAAATAGTTTGGGCTCTCAAGGACTGTACTTTCCATCAGGGGATAAAACATGCATGGGAACATGTATGTATATACAAAATAATACAAATACAAGGTAATAGGAGGGGAGGCACTAGCAGTTGGGAAGATCAGGAAAGGCAGGATGAGGAGAGATGTGTATTACAGACATGGAGGCAAGAGGAGTGCATCTACTACAAAAGCAAGGAGATGGAGTGTCATGTGTAAAGGACAACAAGAAGGCCAGCCTGGCTAGACCACAGAGAGGGCAGGGGATGCATGACAAGGTTGGAAAAGTAAGCTCAGAACAAGTTGTGAATGGTTTTAAAAGGCAAAAAACAGAGTTTATAGTTGATCAAAAACCAAGAAGGAGCAACTGGAGTTGACTGAGTAGGATTGACATGATCAGTCCTTAACTTGAGGAAAAGCACTGCAGTAGCGAGTAACACAGGTAACCATTTAAGAATGTATGGGGGGCAGCTAGGTGGCACAGTGAATAGAGCACTAGCCCTGGAGTCAAGAGGACCTGAATTCAAATCAAACACCTGATATTTA
>NW_020949032.1:0-7992 GCF_900497805.2 Vombatus ursinus | reverse complement strand
TCCACAAAATATAAAGTGTTCACATTTTATGAGGCAGATAACATAAAAGTATATATAAAATAAACACAAGCTAATTTATGTAGGGGGGGAGGTACTAGAAGCTGGCATAGATAAGAAAAGGTTTCATATAGGAAATAGTGTTGGAGCAAAACTTCAAAGAAAACTAGGGAGTCTAAGATATGGAACTAAGGAGGGAATGCATTCCTGATATGAGAGACCATGATGGGAAGTAATATATAAGTCTGAAAAGATGGTAGTTTGGACTCTGGTAGGGTTTACAAGTCAAACATAAAACATTGCATTTGATCCTAGCAGTGTAGGGAACCACTGGAGTTTATCGAGCAGAAGAATGACATCATCAAACCTAGGCTTTGATAATATCAGCTTGGCTACTGTGTAAAGGATAAATTGAAATGGTGAAAGACTTGAAACAAGGTAACAAATTGTAAGATTACTGCAATAGTCAAAGCTAGAGGTAATAAGTGTTTTAATCAAGGTGGTAGGCATACAAGTAGAATAGGAAGGGATAAAAAAGATGCTGTGGAGGCAGAATCAATAAGCCTTAGCAGCTGATCAAATGTGGGGTGAAGGAGGAGCTAAGGATGACTCCAAGGACGTACATCAACGTGCAAATCAAAGTGTCTGGCCAATGATCTCAATGTTCTCCTCACTCCCTAGGCTTATCTGGAAGTACTCATTATATCCCTGGATTTAGACATAGAAGGGAATAGCCTCGTACTTTAAAATTTTAAGATAAGGAAAGGAGAACTTAGAGAGAGCTGTTGCCAGCAACTAAGAATCATAACTGACGGGAGAGTGTGAACTGAAGAAACATAGGCCAGGGGGGTCAGCCAAGACTGAACCGTTTATTCATCTGAGGGTCACAGCATAAATAGGAAAAAGTTTGGAACTTCAAAGGATCCCTTGTGTGAGAAAACTATGCATATTCTGTAACTGTTACTGATAACTTTCAAGGTTCAGAGCTCGGTAAAAAATGCTTTCAGGACATACATCAAAGGAGCATACAATAAAAGTATCAAGAAAAAAGGTTTACATCTTTTTAAACAAATGGTTACAAGATAGAGATTAACAGTCAATTAACAGGCCTTGACAATCATTCTCAGGGCTTTCTCAGGTTCTTATCTCAAAGTATGTGACTAGTCCTCCCTAGTTTGCCACGTTATCCCTCATGCCAGACTTTTATTGTGTCAGGGTTGGGCAGTTCCAGGAGCCCCTTAATGAATAGGAGAGTGGTGAGCCAACATCCTGATTAAGTGAGCCCTTGAAGGTAAGAACAGGCAGGAGTTAAATTCCAACCTGAATTCTTTAACCCTTTTCTGGACTGATCAGCACTGGCCCTCTACAAGAACAAATAACCTAAGATCACATATATAATACATAACAGCTTCCAGATCGAAACCCCAACCCTCTGACTCCAATTTCCGTGCTCTCCCTATTTCTACTTTTCCATATTGCCTCCTACAGTCCAACACTCATCATTTACAGACCACCACACTATTGTCTTGAAGGGTGGGTGGAGGGAGCAGCTAGGTGGCCCTTCAGATAGAGCACTGTGTCTGGAGTCAGAAAGATCAGAGTTCAAATGTGACCTCAGACACCTACTAGCTGTGTGGCCCTGGGCAAGTCACTTAATACCTGCCTGTATTCACATTTTATGAGGCAGATAACATAAAAGTATATATAAAATAAACACAAGTTAATTTATGTGGAGGGATGGAAGGTCATAGAAGCTGGCAGAGATAAGAAAAGGTTTCACATAGGAAATAGTGTCCCAGCAAAACTTCAAAGAAAACTAAGGAGTCTAAGATATGGAACTAAGGAGGGAGTGTAAAATGGTAAATTTTGGAGATGGAAATGGCAAGCCACTCCAGTATATTTTCCAAAAAAACCCCATGGACAGTAGGTCCACAGGGTCATGAAGAGTTGGACATAACTAAACAATTGAACAACAACAACCACAATTCAGAGTTGTTATGTCATAATAAAAAGACCTATTCTTCCTCAGAGTAGGCCAGTGGGATTTTATTCAATTAACATGGAAGATACATATATGCATCCAAGAAGATACTTCCTTAATAATATGGGCCCTCTCCCCCTTCTCAGGGCTTTAAGGAGGCTTAAACAAACTTTAAGCTACAGTTGTTTTGCTTGTAGTTTGTCCTACATTCTCCAGAAGAGGAGCACTGGTCATTAGGTCATTAGCTCTTCTATTAGTCATATAAATGGGATAAACTACATTTCCAGATACTAGACTGTCCTAGTAGCCAGGTAGCAAGAGATGGAAGTGTTTTTAACATTAAAAAAATCCAGGAGCATATGCCTCTTCACTTTGGATTGAACAGAGGATAATTTTCCAAGAAGGCATTATTTAGGTCAAAAGAGGAAAGATACAAGAACTCCTCTCTCTTTGCCTCCACAGTCAAGAATCCCTTTCAAGGGTCATCCAGTGGCACTTCCCTTTAGTTCATAGACTCCATCACCTAGGTTCTGATCTTTGGGTTTGTGGTTCTTCAGGCTCAACCACCATAACTATAGTCTCCAATCCTGGATGAAGCCTCCATCTTTATCCCTCCCAAACTTTTCTTCTGGTATCCAAAAGGGTGAGATTCTCAAATCCAGGGCTTTTGAGCCAAGACCAGAGCATAACCCACTATATCAAGAGCAAAGCCATGCAAAAGACGATTGATAAGGAAGACCATTATATTAACCTGTAAAGATTGTTTTGAATCTCAGTTCTGTAAATCAGTATGTTAGCTCTCCCTCCCAAACATATGTCATCTAAAATAGAATAAATAAGAAAATCATTGATAAAAATATTGTGAGAAAGAAACAGAGTTTGGGGACAATTTGAGGCCTACTTTTTAAGAGTCTATTTGAGATTCCCCTTTAAGTTGGCATCAATCTGGTAGTCATCACTCATTGGGTCCAGTCATTCTATCAGCAGCAACAAAAGTCAATCTAAACCTACTACCATACATCTCTCATCACTCCATTTTCACCACAAGAGAATTATTGGTCAGTCACTATAGGTAAAGATTTGTCAGGGGACCCATATGTGGAGAAGATGACAATTCCTATTTAGAATGCCAACTGTCCATTATTAGACAGTTAACAAGCATTTATTAAATGCCTGCTATGTACCAGAAACTATGCTAAGCACTGAGGATACAAAGAAAGGCAAAAAGCAATTTCTGTTTTCACGGTTTACAGACCAATGCAGGGGGATGGCATACAAATAATAATGTACAAACCAGATATATGCAGGACAAATTGGGGGTAGTCATAGAGGAAAGGTAGTAGGACTAGACAGGACTGAGAAAACTTCTTGAAGAAGGTGAGACTGTAGTTGAGACTTGAAGAAAAATAGAGAAATAGGAAATTAGGACGTAGGCATGAGACAGGAGAGAGTTCCAGGCATGACAGATAGCTAGTGGAGCTACTCAGAGTCAGATGATGGAGTGTCTTGTGAGAGGAAGATCAAGAAGGTCCCTGTCATTGGATTTCAGAGTACATGGAATGAGAGTAAAGTGCAAGAAGACCTGAAAGGAAGCAAAGGATCAGGTTATAAAGGGCTTTAAAAGCCAGATAATTTTAAATTTGATTCTGGAGGCAATAGAAAGATACTATCACTTACTGAAGAGGAAAATTATATGATTAGATCTATGTTTTAGGAAGATCACTTTGACAGCTGAGTGAAAGATTAAGTGAAGTGGGGAGAGAATCAAGGTAAGGAGTGTAGCCAGTAGGCTAATGCTATGTCATGAGGTGATGAGGGCCTTCACCAGGGTGGTGGATGTATCAGAGGGGGAAAAAGTGGCTATCCCTTCCCGGATATGTCAAAGAAATATGGGGAACTGAGCTGAGTCACCCTGATAATTCTGTTATTTTTTCGCTATTGGAGTTCATAAAATGAAAGCTGAGGATCAACTTTGTTGTTGTTGTTGTTGAGTCATTTTAATCATGTCCTACTCTTCATTACCCCATTGGGAGTTTCCTTGGCAAAGACACTGGAGTGATTTGCCATTTCCTTCTGCAGCTCATTTTTATAGTTGAGAAACTGAGGCAAACAAGATTAAGTGACTTGCCCTGGGTCACACAGCTATTACGTGTCTGAGGTCAGATTTGAACTCATGAAGATGAGTCTTCCTGACTTCAGCCCTCTGTCTACTGTACCACCTAGCTGCACCTTCCTCTTTTACATATTATTTGATGTGGCATCAATTAAAGCAGCATGACAAGTTTTGTGTAATTGGACTTATGACATTTCCACAAAATATAAAGTGTTCACATTTTATGAGGCAGATAACATAAAAGTATATATAAAATAAACACAAGCTAATTTATGTAGGGGGGGAGGTACTAGAAGCTGGCATAGATAAGAAAAGGTTTCATATAGGAAATAGTGTTGGAGCAAAACTTCAAAGAAAACTAGGGAGTCTAAGATATGGAACTAAGGAGGGAATGCATTCCTGATATGAGAGACCATGATGGGAAGTAATATATAAGTCTGAAAAGATGGTAGTTTGGACTCTGGTAGGGTTTACAAGTCAAACATAAAACATTGCATTTGATCCTAGCAGTGTAGGGAACCACTGGAGTTTATCGAGCAGAAGAATGACATCATCAAACCTAGGCTTTGATAATATCAGCTTGGCTACTGTGTAAAGGATAAATTGAAATGGTGAAAGACTTGAAACAAGGTAACAAATTGTAAGATTACTGCAATAGTCAAAGCTAGAGGTAATAAGTGTTTTAATCAAGGTGGTAGGCATACAAGTAGAATAGGAAGGGATAAAAAAGATGCTGTGGAGGCAGAATCAATAAGCCTTAGCAGCTGATCAAATGTGGGGTGAAGGAGGAGCTAAGGATGACTCCAAGGACGTACATCAACGTGCAAATCAAAGTGTCTGGCCAATGATCTCAATGTTCTCCTCACTCCCTAGGCTTATCTGGAAGTACTCATTATATCCCTGGATTTAGACATAGAAGGGAATAGCCTCGTACTTTAAAATTTTAAGATAAGGAAAGGAGAACTTAGAGAGAGCTGTTGCCAGCAACTAAGAATCATAACTGACGGGAGAGTGTGAACTGAAGAAACATAGGCCAGGGGGGTCAGCCAAGACTGAACCGTTTATTCATCTGAGGGTCACAGCATAAATAGGAAAAAGTTTGGAACTTCAAAGGATCCCTTGTGTGAGAAAACTATGCATATTCTGTAACTGTTACTGATAACTTTCAAGGTTCAGAGCTCGGTAAAAAATGCTTTCAGGACATACATCAAAGGAGCATACAATAAAAGTATCAAGAAAAAAGGTTTACATCTTTTTAAACAAATGGTTACAAGATAGAGATTAACAGTCAATTAACAGGCCTTGACAATCATTCTCAGGGCTTTCTCAGGTTCTTATCTCAAAGTATGTGACTAGTCCTCCCTAGTTTGCCACGTTATCCCTCATGCCAGACTTTTATTGTGTCAGGGTTGGGCAGTTCCAGGAGCCCCTTAATGAATAGGAGAGTGGTGAGCCAACATCCTGATTAAGTGAGCCCTTGAAGGTAAGAACAGGCAGGAGTTAAATTCCAACCTGAATTCTTTAACCCTTTTCTGGACTGATCAGCACTGGCCCTCTACAAGAACAAATAACCTAAGATCACATATATAATACATAACAGCTTCCAGATCGAAACCCCAACCCTCTGACTCCAATTTCCGTGCTCTCCCTATTTCTACTTTTCCATATTGCCTCCTACAGTCCAACACTCATCATTTACAGACCACCACACTATTGTCTTGAAGGGTGGGTGGAGGGAGCAGCTAGGTGGCCCTTCAGATAGAGCACTGTGTCTGGAGTCAGAAAGATCAGAGTTCAAATGTGACCTCAGACACCTACTAGCTGTGTGGCCCTGGGCAAGTCACTTAATACCTGCCTGTATTCACATTTTATGAGGCAGATAACATAAAAGTATATATAAAATAAACACAAGTTAATTTATGTGGAGGGATGGAAGGTCATAGAAGCTGGCAGAGATAAGAAAAGGTTTCACATAGGAAATAGTGTCCCAGCAAAACTTCAAAGAAAACTAAGGAGTCTAAGATATGGAACTAAGGAGGGAGTGTAAAATGGTAAATTTTGGAGATGGAAATGGCAAGCCACTCCAGTATATTTTCCAAAAAAACCCCATGGACAGTAGGTCCACAGGGTCATGAAGAGTTGGACATAACTAAACAATTGAACAACAACAACCACAATTCAGAGTTGTTATGTCATAATAAAAAGACCTATTCTTCCTCAGAGTAGGCCAGTGGGATTTTATTCAATTAACATGGAAGATACATATATGCATCCAAGAAGATACTTCCTTAATAATATGGGCCCTCTCCCCCTTCTCAGGGCTTTAAGGAGGCTTAAACAAACTTTAAGCTACAGTTGTTTTGCTTGTAGTTTGTCCTACATTCTCCAGAAGAGGAGCACTGGTCATTAGGTCATTAGCTCTTCTATTAGTCATATAAATGGGATAAACTACATTTCCAGATACTAGACTGTCCTAGTAGCCAGGTAGCAAGAGATGGAAGTGTTTTTAACATTAAAAAAATCCAGGAGCATATGCCTCTTCACTTTGGATTGAACAGAGGATAATTTTCCAAGAAGGCATTATTTAGGTCAAAAGAGGAAAGATACAAGAACTCCTCTCTCTTTGCCTCCACAGTCAAGAATCCCTTTCAAGGGTCATCCAGTGGCACTTCCCTTTAGTTCATAGACTCCATCACCTAGGTTCTGATCTTTGGGTTTGTGGTTCTTCAGGCTCAACCACCATAACTATAGTCTCCAATCCTGGATGAAGCCTCCATCTTTATCCCTCCCAAACTTTTCTTCTGGTATCCAAAAGGGTGAGATTCTCAAATCCAGGGCTTTTGAGCCAAGACCAGAGCATAACCCACTATATCAAGAGCAAAGCCATGCAAAAGACGATTGATAAGGAAGACCATTATATTAACCTGTAAAGATTGTTTTGAATCTCAGTTCTGTAAATCAGTATGTTAGCTCTCCCTCCCAAACATATGTCATCTAAAATAGAATAAATAAGAAAATCATTGATAAAAATATTGTGAGAAAGAAACAGAGTTTGGGGACAATTTGAGGCCTACTTTTTAAGAGTCTATTTGAGATTCCCCTTTAAGTTGGCATCAATCTGGTAGTCATCACTCATTGGGTCCAGTCATTCTATCAGCAGCAACAAAAGTCAATCTAAACCTACTACCATACATCTCTCATCACTCCATTTTCACCACAAGAGAATTATTGGTCAGTCACTATAGGTAAAGATTTGTCAGGGGACCCATATGTGGAGAAGATGACAATTCCTATTTAGAATGCCAACTGTCCATTATTAGACAGTTAACAAGCATTTATTAAATGCCTGCTATGTACCAGAAACTATGCTAAGCACTGAGGATACAAAGAAAGGCAAAAAGCAATTTCTGTTTTCACGGTTTACAGACCAATGCAGGGGGATGGCATACAAATAATAATGTACAAACCAGATATATGCAGGACAAATTGGGGGTAGTCATAGAGGAAAGGTAGTAGGACTAGACAGGACTGAGAAAACTTCTTGAAGAAGGTGAGACTGTAGTTGAGACTTGAAGAAAAATAGAGAAATAGGAAATTAGGACGTAGGCATGAGACAGGAGAGAGTTCCAGGCATGACAGATAGCTAGTGGAGCTACTCAGAGTCAGATGATGGAGTGTCTTGTGAGAGGAAGATCAAGAAGGTCCCTGTCATTGGATTTCAGAGTACATGGAATGAGAGTAAAGTGCAAGAAGACCTGAAAGGAAGCAAAGGATCAGGTTATAAAGGGCTTTAAAAGCCAGATAATTTTAAATTTGATTCTGGAGGCAATAGAAAGATACTATCACTTACTGAAGAGGAAAATTATATGATTAGATCTATGTTTTAGGAAGATCACTTTGA
>NW_020949031.1:0-5144 GCF_900497805.2 Vombatus ursinus | reverse complement strand
GCTTGCTGTGATGGCCTCTGAATAAAGCTCTGGTGTTGGCGCCTCCCAATGGCTCGTCTCTGTGTGTTTATCCAGCTGAGGACCGAAGACTCGAGAGTGAGTATGACTCTGGCAGCCTGCTCCTTATAGGAGGAGAAGGTCGGCGCGGCCAGTACAAGTGGCGCCCAACGTGGGGCCCGAGGAAATAGGCCAGAGGCCCCGTGGACCAGCTGGTCTGGTTGCGGGAAGAGAGACGAGACCCTTAGCCGATAGGGTGAAGGAAGAAAGATGGGACAGTTGTTTGTTAAGGTCCCGGATCGGGAGGTGCAAGGGAAAGAAGTGTATAAAAGAGTGAAAGAAGCGGAAATCAGTAGTGAGGAAGAATCTAGGAGTGAGACAGACCCAGGGAGTGAGACAGAGGACACTGGAAACAGGGAATGGGAAAATAAGCAGGAGAAAAGAAAGCAAGGCCGGGCAGGAGGGCAGGAGCGGGAGAGCAGGAGTAAAAAGAGAGCAGGAAACCGTAGCAAGGAAAGCCACGCGGAGGGACAGCCCCCTCCCCCACACTTAACCGACGGAGGGAGGACCTGGGCCCCTTTAGAATGGAAGAAATTTAAGGAGTTAAAAGAGGCACTAAATACAGTGTTTGCAGCTGTTTCCCAATGTGCCCTATGGGCTTTTTGTAAGATTCAGGCTTTGGGGAAACAAAGGCCCTCCCTGACCAAGATTAAAAAAGGTCCTGATAAACCCTTCCTGGATTTCGTGGCCCGCCTACAGGCAGCCGCTTGGAGAGGACTCTCAGAAGTGCTGAAAACAAAAGAAACTAAATTGTACTATCTATACAGAAAAGCCGGTCAGTTCAAGGCGCAATGCAGCCAGAAACCTGGTGGAGCCCGCCCCAAGGTAATTTGTTACAATTGTAACAAATCTGGCCATTATGCTAAAGAATGCAGCAAACCAGTTGGGAGGCGGGGCAAGGAGGGCCCCTCAACAAGCTTACCAGATGGAAGCTCCACCCCCTCAGAATGCGCCCTCGGGGCTGCATCAGGAAAATCTCCGACTTTTACCCGGTGGTTCGGACTTCCCCTTTACAGCAAGGGAATTTTCCAAATCGACCCCGGTGGTTGCTGGTTTGAGATACAATTTATGGGGAAGGGATATTTTGAAGGCTTGTGGTGCATCTGTTTATATATCACCCCCGCAGGATTTTTAATTGGGGCCGTTGGTCAACAAGAGAAATTTTATTGTATCAGACCCACTCCTCTAACATGGAGATCTAATAACCCAGTCTGGGTACCCCAATGGCCCCTCCCTGCAGAGAAAGCCCAGGCTTTACGTAATATAGTGCAGCACCAGTTACAGGAGGGGCACATTGAGCCCACGTCCAGCCCCTGGAACAGCCCAGTGTTTGTAATAAAAAAGAAATCAGGGAAATTTCGAATGTTAATAGATCTCAGGGCGGTTAACACCACCCTAGAGCCCATGGGAACCCTACAGCCTGGCCTCCCCTCTCCTAATTTAGTGCCTTCTGGATGGCCTGTGACAGTCATAGACATCCAAGATTGTTTTTTCTGTATCCCATTATCCCCAGAAGATAGAAAGAGATTTGCCTTTACCATACCCACTATCAATAATGCAGGACCAGATTTAAGATATCAGTGGAAGGTCCTGCCCCAAGGAATGTGCTGCAGTCCCACCTTATGTCAGGCTTATGTGGGAAGAGTGCTGGACCCTATCAGGGACAAATGGCCTAAAGCCACAATACTTCTCTATATGGACAATATTTTATTAGCCACTAGCAGTGATGAGACACTAGCAAGATTAGTAAAAGAAACCGTCTCTGCACTTGCTCATTATGGTTTGGTGGTGGCCCCTGACAAAGTCCAACAAAATTACCCACTTATATACCTAGGCCTTCGTATGGAGGCTGTTTCTATTAGCAATCAAATTCCTGAACTAGGGCTTGATAAGATAACCACCTTGAATCACTTTCAAAAGTTAGTGGGACAGATCCAATGGCTCAGGGCCCGCACACCCATTCCTCCTGCTGTAATGCAGCCTTTATATGATATATTAAAAGGAAATTCAGATTTAAACTCCCCTCGGGCATGGACTCCTGCTGCTAAGGCAGCAGTGTCCCAAATATTCTCACTTGCTGCCCAGGCCCAGACCGCCAGATGGGACCCCAAAGGTAGAATAGAGGTCTCCTTGGTCAATCAACAGAGTCCTTTTTGTGTTATACACCAAGGTCCCAAATTGTTAGAATTTGAATATGCAAAGAAGGCTCACAAGGTACTGCCAAATTATTATGAGATGTTAGGGGAACTAGCCTTAGCTGCAGTACAAAGGGCTGTCCACTTGTTTGGGCAGCGACCTTTACTTTACTCGATTTTTGAACCTGGACAGCGAGAAGCCATTATGCAAACCTATTGGTCTTGGGCACATTGCTCCCAATGGGCCGAGATAAGTCCTCATTCCTCCTGCCTGCTTCTCCCTATGTTAGAGCAAATAACCTTAGTACCACCCCAACAAAAGGTTTTGGGGGAACCTGTTCAAGGCTCAAATGTTTTCACTGATGCTACAAAAAACAATAAGGCCTCTATTTATCATGAAGCCTCCAAGGAAATAACAGTATTAGAAACTCCCTATGACTCTACCCAGAAAAATGAGCTCTTTGCCATCCTCCATGCTTGCCGTAAATATCCTGAGCCTATAAACATAATCTCTGATAGTCTATATGCAGTAAAGGTTCTTAAATGCATAGAGGACGCCGTCTTCCAACCTCATAAGTCCACCATATCCTCTCTCCTGAGGGAATTACAGCAAATTTTGTTGCAGCGAAACAACCCCCTCTACATTCTCCATGTTTATTCTCATCAGTCCACCTCAGGAGGCATTTTTGAAGGCAATGATGTAGTGAATCGTGCCTTACAGTGCTCCCTACTGCCAGTCCTCACCCCTCCTGAACAAGCCCATGATTTTTTACACCTACCAGCGAGCTCCCTGAGACGCCTGTATGGTTTAACTCGTGAACAGGCTCGACAAATTGTGAGGCGATGTGTGCACTGTGTTCCTTTTCTCCCCCCTCCATCCAGTAAGGGGATTAACCCACAAGGTCTTTTTCCCAATGACTTGTGGCAAATGGATGTCACTCACCTTGGCCGTGTCACTATCCATGTCTGCATTGATACTTTTTCCAAATTTATAATGGCCACTGTATCCAGTAAGGAGAACACCCCATCAGTTATTAAGCATCTGTACCATTGTTTTGCCTCTGTGGGGATCCCTCACGTCATTAAAACTGACAATGGGCCTGCCTATTTATCTACACAAATGACTGCCTTTTTTACATCCTTTGGCATTAAGCATGTTACAGGGATCCCCTATAACCCCACAGATCAGGCTATTGTTGAGCGAGCCCATCGTACCTTGAAAGCTACCCTCAGTAAACAAAAAGGAGGAGTAGGAGGTCGGGGCTCTGGGCGGTGGCCTACCCAAGCAGATGTGGATAAAGCTTTATATACATACAATTTTCTCTGTCTAGATAGAGACACGGGCCTATCCCCTAGCATGCTACAGCTATAACACCACCCACTTGTAATTCATCTGGCCCCTTAAAAACAGCACTACATGCACCATCCCTTAACCAGAAAGTCCTCTGGAAGGACAATGAAGGAAACTGGCAAGGCCCATCAGTAGTGTTGTGGAGAGGGCCGGGGTATTTATGTCTTACAGATTCTGATGGCCAGAGCCGCTGGGTACCAGAAAAAAGAACAAAACGAGTTGAAGAAGCCCCGGGAGAGACAACAAGGACGGGAGAAGAAACACAGTCAACAGAAAATTCAGAGAGAGCAGAAAGAAAAGACAGTTAGGATGACTAAACTGAGTAAACTGTTTTCACTTTTTGCGCGATCAGGACTTTGCTACAGGTTGCGTCAGCTCCAGTGCCCTGGGAGACACGAGAGAATGGC
Source organism: Vombatus ursinus (assembly GCF_900497805.2). Taxonomy (NCBI): domain Eukaryota; kingdom Metazoa; phylum Chordata; class Mammalia; order Diprotodontia; family Vombatidae; genus Vombatus; species Vombatus ursinus. The sequence continues at coordinate 1,194 of NW_020949031.1, read as the reverse complement.
TGGGGCACTTGCGTTGGCAGCATCCATCTTCGAGGAGTTCCAGATACAGGACTTATATAGTGGACAGCAATTGCTTGCCTCAAAAATAGAGGAACTGGCCAATAAATTCGCCCAAGCCCTCCAAGTGCAGGCTGATATTGATCAGCAGCTGGAGGAGCAGATTCAAAAAAGTAGCATTGGCTACTCAGGACATTGGGAATGAACTTATGTGGCTGGAATTGAGACAGCAGTTGCCATGCGATGGCTGATATTGATCCATTTGTGTAACACCCTTAAACCATAACGCCACTTGCGACACCGTTTCACAAAGCATAAATGACACTCTCTTTTCTTTTCTATTTTATGTAATGATACCCGTGCCCTTTCCCAGATCCAGGCTACAAATCTTTCCTCTGTACTCCAGGCTTTACGGGTGTTAATTAGACTGGCGCAGAACATATCTGACACTTGGCACCAACACGAGACTGATGATATTGTTCATCACCTTAGCGATTGGATTAAGCATACGTCTTTCCCCATCCCCTCCTTTGTAACCCATTGGGCATTTATAACTCTTTTTGCATTTATACTGTTATTGTTACTACCCACTATTTTAGGAGGTTTTCTTAGGATTCTTAGAGGTTCTATAGAGGAACTCAGAACCAAAGGCTTAGTATGGAGACCCCGTCTCCGCCCCTCTATTAAACAAAAAGGGGGAATTGTGAGGGACTGTCTGATGTTGGCAGTTGCCAGTTGGGCGCTGTGGCAAGATTAGGGTAAGATCTGGGTATTTTTGGAAGTTGAGGCAGGGGCTGTGGTAGGCGGAGTCATGGTGAACTGGGATGGGCTGGGTACGGAGAAGCCCTGAGGCAGTGGGCAGTGCTATGTGAGATAAGCTGGGTGCAAGGAAGTAGCCGGACCTTGTGCTCCTGAGGCAAGGGGCGGTACCACGTGGGATTGGGACGGCAGGGGACTGAGTTCCCTTTGCTTAGTCCCCTCCCTATATGCAACGTCAACCCCAGAAGCCTCCTTCCTGTGACCTTCCTGACTTCCTGGGTCCCTTTGTGTAGCACTGACCCCAGACGCCTCCTTCCTGACTTCCTAGGTCACGTACTCTGTCTATGCACTAATCCCAGACGCCTCCTTCCTGTATCCGGTCCTAGCCTCCTACGTCACTCCCTCCCCCTTGGTGTGCTAAACTCAGACAGCCCCTTC
>NW_020949030.1:0-1618 GCF_900497805.2 Vombatus ursinus | reverse complement strand
CTGATTTACTGACTCTGCCTTCCACTTCCTGTGCTCCCAGTACTTCACAAGATTCTGTCCTTGACCACCTTATCTTCCAATCCTCTACTCACTTCCTTAGTGATCTCATCCACTCTGATGTCCTCAACTACAGTGAGTAGCGGGGCAACTCCCTAATCTGCATCTATGGCCTGCACCTCCTTCCTGTGCTCCAGAACGACATGTCCAGCAGTTTACCAGACAACTCCACCTGGACTAAACAGAATTACAGAGGAATACTTACTTGATTCTTAGAATTTACCAAAGAAGTTCATGTTACATCATGTCTAGGGAAAAATACATGAGATCTAAAATACTGCTAAAGATACAAGATGCCTCTATGCCAGGTGGGAAAACAGGACAGTCTTTTAGTAGAAAGACTGACAAAAATGTCAGTTAATTTCTGCTTGTTGCCTCCCCTCCTTAAGTTAGTGCTGTTCAAGGTAGAAAGTCAAAATCTAGAGGTAGTAAATAAAGGAAAGTAAGCTGGTAGCAAAGATCACTCCAGGTCATGGAGGATGGAGGAAAGAATGCAGAGGATCCAGACCAAAAAAGAGGGAGCAAGAGAAATAGGAAGTTTTTAAGACAATATTAATGAAGAATAAGATTAAGAATAACAAAATGGAGACGACAGGACAGATACAGAATGACAATAAGAGCCAAGGGAAGACAAGGTGTTTCAATCCCAAAAAAGGCAAGAATCAGTCAGAAAACGCCCCTGTCAAGGCGCTAGGAGATCGATATGTATGTGTGTGTGTGTGTGTGTGTGTGTGTGTTATATATACATATATTTACTTATTTATACAAAAATAAAATACACACACACACACACACATACATATCGATCTCCTAGCGCCTTGACAGGGGCGTTTTCTGACTGATTCTTGCCTTTTTTGGGATTGAAACACCTTGTCTTCCCTTGGCTCTTATTGTCATTCTGTATCTGTCCTGTCGTCTCCATTTTGTTATTCTTAATCTTATTCTTCATTAATATTGTCTTAAAAACTTCCTATTTCTCTTGCTCCCTCTTTTTTGGTCTGGATCCTCTGCATTCTTTCCTCCATCCTCCATGACCTGGAGTGATCTTTGCTACCAGCTTACTTTCCTTTATTTACTACCTCTAGATTTTGACTTTCTACCTTGAACAGCACTAACTTAAGGAGGGGAGGCAACAAGCAGAAATTAACTGACATTTTTGTCAGTCTTTCTACTAAAAGACTGTCCTGTTTTCCCACCTGGCATAGAGGCATCTTGTATCTTTAGCAGTATTTTAGATCTCATGTATTTTTCCCTAGACATGATGTAACATGAACTTCTTTGGTAAATTCTAAGAATCAAGTAAGTATTCCTCTGTAATTCTGTTTAGTCCAGGTGGAGTTGTCTGGTAAACTGCTGGACATGTCGTTCTGGAGCACAGGAAGGAGGTGCAGGCCATAGATGCAGATTAGGGAGTTGCCCCGCTACTCACTGTAGTTGAGGACATCAGAGTGGATGAGATCACTAAGGAAGTGAGTAGAGGATTGGAAGATAAGGTGGTCAAGGACAGAATCTTGTGAAGTACTGGGAGCACAGGAAGTGGAAGGCAGAGTCAGTAAATCAG
>NW_020949029.1:0-3003 GCF_900497805.2 Vombatus ursinus | reverse complement strand
GGAGATCCTTTGTGAAGGGACAGGATCGAAGTCTTTTAATTGTTTTGTTTTCCTGTTATTGTCAAAGACATCACCATCCTCCCAGTCGCTCAGGCTCCCAACCAAGGAGTTATTCTAGACAGCTCACTCTCTCTTACCCCCCATATCCAAGCTGTTGCTAAGGCCTGTTCAATTCACCTTTGCTACATCTCTCCAGTACTCCTCCTTCTCTCTGACACTGCCATCCCTCTAGTGAAGACCGTTTAAGGAAGAAAAATGTGGTTCGGATTCGCTCCTACAGTAAGACACAGTCCTAGAAAGAGAAGTGAAGGTAGCTTTAATTATGATTATAATATAGGTATAGAAAAGCTAGATGTACAGCAACATACAATTAGCATTACGACTATAGTTAGGCTAAGAATACAAAGGATAGCAATAATATAAGAAAATATCACCAATTTGGGGAAGCACCAACACCTGAAGTCCAAGCTAGGGATTGCCTGAGTACAGCTTTCAGGGTCCCCATTAGGAAAGTCCCTGGCAGAGCATCCTCTCCATGGCTGAGAATCCAAAGATGGCTTTCCAAATTGGGATTTAAATAGGGCCTCTAACAAAGAAGGCCCCGTGCCAGAGGTGTCCATGATTCTAGTAGATGTTTTTACTTGGTCCAAGTTCCTGGAGCGGGCAAAACATCTTAGAATATTAATTAACTTGATATGTTCTGATGAACTGGCAGACTTCCCAGAGTCCATCTCCTGAGAACTGGCTAAATTCGCAGATCAACATAGATAACCACACTCTGGCTTATAGCCCAATATTTAGTCATACAGGGGACATGGAAGATCTTTCCTTACAAGATTTATCAATCACACCTGGTGCCTGGACTATTGCTATAGCCTTCGGATGGGTCTGCTTGCCTCAAGCCTCTCCCCAGTCTCTACTTCAGCCACCAAAGTGATTTTCCTAAAGTGTAGGTCTGATCATGTTACTCCCTTACTCAATAAACTCCAGTGGCTCCCTATTGCCTCCAGGATCAAATATGAAATAATCTGTCATTCAAAGTCCTTCATAACCTAGCACCCTCCTATTTTTCAAGTCTTCTTATTCCTCATCTCCCTTACTGTTCGATCCAGTACATTGACTTTTTTGCTGTTCCTCACACAAGACACTCCATCTCCTGACTCTGGACGTTTTCACTGACTGTCTCCCATACCTATGCACAGTACTCTCCCTCCTCATTCCTGCCTCCTGGCCATGCTGACTTCCTTCAAGTTCCAGCTAAAATCCCCCCTTCTATAAGAAACCTTTCCTGATCCCCCTTAATGCTAGTGCCTCATCTCTGTTGATTATTTCCTACTTATTCCTGTATATAGGTTGTCTGAATGTAGTTGTTTGCATGATGTCTCTCCCGTTAGACTGTTATCTCCTGAACAGCACAGCTATTTTTTTTTTCTTTGTGTTCTCAGCACTTAGCACAGTGCCTGACATATAGCAGGTCATTAATAAATGTTTATTGACTGACTGACCATTTTCAGGCTGACATGCAAAAGCTATTGAGAACAAAAACAAAGCAGTGCTTTTTAGAACCTGGTGATTTTTCTTTCTTCTGTTCAGTGGGGCCCCAGGTTGGGAACCCTAGAAAAAGCAATCCAGGAATCTTGTGGACAAAGCAAATTCCTGTATACTGCATGTGCATGTGATTCCTTCCTTCTCATCTTCTCTAGCAGATTTCCCCCCTCTCTCTATCCTCTCACTCTTTCTAATTTCATCCTCTCCTTATTTATGGGATGCTTCCTTGCTGCCTATGTTCATGTCTTCCACATCCTTAAAAAACAACAACAACTGAAAACCACCCCTGCTAACTATCATCCTCTATCTCTATTCCCTTCCTTGACTAAACTCCTTGAGAAATGTGTTTGTGATGGGTGTCTTCTTACAATGGTTCCTTTCCTCTCACTCTCTTCTTAACTCTCTCTGAAGCCACTAATGATTTCTCAACCAACAAATCTACAGTCTTTACTTAATCCTCATTGTTCCTGACCTCTCTGCGGTCCTTGACACTATCAGTCACCCTCTTCTGGATATACTCTCCCTTATAGATTTTTATGACACTGCTCTCTCCTGGTTCTTCTCCTACCTGTCCTCTCCTCAGTTTTCTTTGCTGAATCTTCCACTAGGTCACACTTACTAACTGTGGAAGTCCCCAGTACTCTGTCCTGGGTCCTCTTCTCCCTCTGTTCTATCTTGCCAACTTCCAAGGGTTCAATTGTCATCTCTATGAAGATGGCTCTCAGATCTTTGTATCTAGCTAAAACCTCTTTCCTGACCGCCATTCTTGTATCATTCAGTAGCCTATTGGACATCTCAAACTGGATGCCTGATAGACATCTCAAACTCAACATGTTCAGAACAGAACTCATTACCTTTCCTCCTGAGCCCCCTCTTTCCAGCTTCCTTATTCCTGCCAAGGGTGCCACCATTGTGCCAGTCACCTAGTCTTACAATCTCAGGATTATCCTTAACTCCTCACTCTCTCTTGTTCCCCATATCCAGTCTGTTGCTAAATCCTGTCACGTCTAGTATAAACCCCTTTCTCTCTTCTGACATGCAATCACCTTGGTTCAGGTCTTGATCACTAATGCCTGAACCATTGCAGCAGTCTACTGGTTGATCCCTGTCTTCATCTTTCTCCCCACTGCAGTCTATCCTTCATTCACTTGTCAGATCAATCTTCCTATAGCACAGGTCTGATCACATCTCCCCTCTATTCAGTAAACTCCAGTGGTTTCTCATTACCACCAGGATCCAATATAAAATCCTCTATTTGGCATTCAAAGCCCTTTACAACCTGTCCCCTTCCTGCAGTTCCAGTCTTCTTACACCTCACTGCTGTTGCTCATATATGAGATTCCATCTCTCAATTCGGTGCCTTTTCGATGGCTATCCCCATGCCTGAGAGTACTCCTCCCATACCTCCCACCTCATGGCTTCCTTCAAAGACTGCTCAGATCTTACCCCCCACCC
>NW_020949028.1:0-3003 GCF_900497805.2 Vombatus ursinus | reverse complement strand
GGGTGGGGGGTAAGATCTGAGCAGTCTTTGAAGGAAGCCATGAGGTGGGAGGTATGGGAGGAGTACTCTCAGGCATGGGGATAGCCATCGAAAAGGCACCGAATTGAGAGATGGAATCTCATATATGAGCAACAGCAGTGAGGTGTAAGAAGACTGGAACTGCAGGAAGGGGACAGGTTGTAAAGGGCTTTGAATGCCAAATAGAGGATTTTATATTGGATCCTGGTGGTAATGAGAAACCACTGGAGTTTACTGAATAGAGGGGAGATGTGATCAGACCTGTGCTATAGGAAGATTGATCTGACAAGTGAATGAAGGATAGACTGCAGTGGGGAGAAAGATGAAGACAGGGATCAACCAGTAGACTGCTGCAATGGTTCAGGCATTAGTGATCAAGACCTGAACCAAGGTGATTGCATGTCAGAAGAGAGAAAGGGGTTTATACTAGACGTGACAGGATTTAGCAACAGACTGGATATGGGGAACAAGAGAGAGTGAGGAGTTAAGGATAATCCTGAGATTGTAAGACTAGGTGACTGGCACAATGGTGGCACCCTTGGCAGGAATAAGGAAGCTGGAAAGAGGGGGCTCAGGAGGAAAGGTAATGAGTTCTGTTCTGAACATGTTGAGTTTGAGATGTCTATCAGGCATCCAGTTTGAGATGTCCAATAGGCTACTGAATGATACAAGAATGGCGGTCAGGAAAGAGGTTTTAGCTAGATACAAAGATCTGAGAGCCATCTTCATAGAGATGACAATTGAACCCTTGGAAGTTGGCAAGATAGAACAGAGGGAGAAGAGGACCCAGGACAGAGTACTGGGGACTTCCACAGTTAGTAAGTGTGACCTAGTGGAAGATTCAGCAAAGAAAACTGAGGAGAGGACAGGTAGGAGAAGAACCAGGAGAGAGCAGTGTCATAAAAATCTATAAGGGAGAGTATATCCAGAAGAGGGTGACTGATAGTGTCAAGGACCGCAGAGAGGTCAGGAACAATGAGGATTAAGTAAAGACTGTAGATTTGTTGGTTGAGAAATCATTAGTGGCTTCAGAGAGAGTTAAGAAGAGAGTGAGAGGAAAGGAACCATTGTAAGAAGACACCCATCACAAACACATTTCTCAAGGAGTTTAGTCAAGGAAGGGAATAGAGATAGAGGATGATAGTTAGCAGGGGTGGTTTTCAGTTGTTGTTGTTTTTTAAGGATGTGGAAGACATGAACATAGGCAGCAAGGAAGCATCCCATAAATAAGGAGAGGATGAAATTAGAAAGAGTGAGAGGATAGAGAGAGGGGGGAAATCTGCTAGAGAAGATGAGAAGGAAGGAATCACATGCACATGCAGTATACAGGAATTTGCTTTGTCCACAAGATTCCTGGATTGCTTTTTCTAGGGTTCCCAACCTGGGGCCCCACTGAACAGAAGAAAGAAAAATCACCAGGTTCTAAAAAGCACTGCTTTGTTTTTGTTCTCAATAGCTTTTGCATGTCAGCCTGAAAATGGTCAGTCAGTCAATAAACATTTATTAATGACCTGCTATATGTCAGGCACTGTGCTAAGTGCTGAGAACACAAAGAAAAAAAAAATAGCTGTGCTGTTCAGGAGATAACAGTCTAACGGGAGAGACATCATGCAAACAACTACATTCAGACAACCTATATACAGGAATAAGTAGGAAATAATCAACAGAGATGAGGCACTAGCATTAAGGGGGATCAGGAAAGGTTTCTTATAGAAGGGGGGATTTTAGCTGGAACTTGAAGGAAGTCAGCATGGCCAGGAGGCAGGAATGAGGAGGGAGAGTACTGTGCATAGGTATGGGAGACAGTCAGTGAAAACGTCCAGAGTCAGGAGATGGAGTGTCTTGTGTGAGGAACAGCAAAAAAGTCAATGTACTGGATCGAACAGTAAGGGAGATGAGGAATAAGAAGACTTGAAAAATAGGAGGGTGCTAGGTTATGAAGGACTTTGAATGACAGATTATTTCATATTTGATCCTGGAGGCAATAGGGAGCCACTGGAGTTTATTGAGTAAGGGAGTAACATGATCAGACCTACACTTTAGGAAAATCACTTTGGTGGCTGAAGTAGAGACTGGGGAGAGGCTTGAGGCAAGCAGACCCATCCGAAGGCTATAGCAATAGTCCAGGCACCAGGTGTGATTGATAAATCTTGTAAGGAAAGATCTTCCATGTCCCCTGTATGACTAAATATTGGGCTATAAGCCAGAGTGTGGTTATCTATGTTGATCTGCGAATTTAGCCAGTTCTCAGGAGATGGACTCTGGGAAGTCTGCCAGTTCATCAGAACATATCAAGTTAATTAATATTCTAAGATGTTTTGCCCGCTCCAGGAACTTGGACCAAGTAAAAACATCTACTAGAATCATGGACACCTCTGGCACGGGGCCTTCTTTGTTAGAGGCCCTATTTAAATCCCAATTTGGAAAGCCATCTTTGGATTCTCAGCCATGGAGAGGATGCTCTGCCAGGGACTTTCCTAATGGGGACCCTGAAAGCTGTACTCAGGCAATCCCTAGCTTGGACTTCAGGTGTTGGTGCTTCCCCAAATTGGTGATATTTTCTTATATTATTGCTATCCTTTGTATTCTTAGCCTAACTATAGTCGTAATGCTAATTGTATGTTGCTGTACATCTAGCTTTTCTATACCTATATTATAATCATAATTAAAGCTACCTTCACTTCTCTTTCTAGGACTGTGTCTTACTGTAGGAGCGAATCCGAACCACATTTTTCTTCCTTAAACGGTCTTCACTAGAGGGATGGCAGTGTCAGAGAGAAGGAGGAGTACTGGAGAGATGTAGCAAAGGTGAATTGAACAGGCCTTAGCAACAGCTTGGATATGGGGGGTAAGAGAGAGTGAGCTGTCTAGAATAACTCCTTGGTTGGGAGCCTGAGCGACTGGGAGGATGGTGATGTCTTTGACAATAACAGGAAAACAAAACAATTAAAAGACTTCGATCCTGTCCCTTCACAAAGGATCTCC
>NW_020949026.1:0-1305 GCF_900497805.2 Vombatus ursinus | reverse complement strand
CCTATACAATAGCTCCTAACTAGAGGTATGCTGGGAAATGCTTCAGAACCAGATGAGGAAAAAAATGTATCATTAACATACTTTCAATTTAATCCACATTATTATTTTCTCCATCATTTTGTGAAGTCTAAATCATCAATAAAACAATAAATTAAGTACAGATTTGTAGCATCAACTGATTTCTTCAATCTAAATGCTCATGTTTGAAATTTAATTGTTTCCTTGTGAACCCATTTGTACTGGTTCCCAAGTACCCCTGCAGTATGTCTGACTATATTGAAGGAATACTAACCACAAGGTGGTCCTAAGGATCTGGAAAGAACTTTGATTGATCCTGTGGGAGAGAAGAATTTCTCTACAATGTCAGTGTAGTATGTTGATGTCAACCTCAACATCAATTCCTTTCTAGCTAATCTGTTCTTTTGGTGCTTTATTTATTTCTGTGCCTGAATAGGTGTTCCATTGCTGGATTTTTCATATCTTCTGATTTTTCTGTGGGATGAAATAAAGGCTTTCCTGTATTTGGTAACAAATTATTTACTAGGAGCTAGAGATTGATCTCTTGACCACACTGGGAGAACCTTAGGCATGTGCTTTGCCATAAGCATGTAAGTTGATTGTCCAGGAACAGCTCTATTCAGAGGGTTATGTGAAATTGAAAACTGATGGCCCACTTTATTTTGCATTGTTGATTACTGATTGACAATTGTATCTAATCACTGGAATCAATATTTGTGGATCAAACATAGACTTAATTGTATAAGACTCATTGGTAAAATTTGTAAAAGTTTAACTTCACTGCTCTTCTAGGCTTAAGGCCCACCACAGAGACTCAAATCTCTGAATTTCTGCTGACCATTGGCAGAGATGAGTCAACGTGGTCATAGAATGCTTACCTACCATAAGATTTTTCAAGAGATATGAATCAACTCTGTATTTTCCCTGTTACCCTGAGTTATGGAAATATGCTCTCTGAGACAAGACAAGCAAAGCCCACCCTTCTTCTCTGTGTGACCAATCACAGATTTGCATAATGTACATCACTAGATTGCTTCTGTAACCTTATGTAACAAACTGTATAAAGGAGCTGCTCTGATTGTCAGTGCATCCTGGGCTACTGAAGAGCTTGTTTTTTATTGGTAATTGCTAACCTTGCTAATAAATTGACTGTGCTCAGACATTTGTGTTTCAGGTTCTTTTTATCATTTTTTTTTTTTTGCAATAGTAATGAGCTGATGAGATAGAAAGACAGACAGACAGAGAGAGAGAGAGAGAGAGAGAGAGAGAGAGAGAGAGAGAGAGAGA
>NW_020949025.1:0-1309 GCF_900497805.2 Vombatus ursinus | reverse complement strand
CCTATACAATAGCTCCTAACTAGAGGTATGCTGGGAAATGCTTCAGAGCCAGATGAGGAAAAAAATGTATCATTAACATACTTTCAATTTAATCCACATTATTATTTTCTCCATCATTTTGTGAAGTCTAGATCATCAATAAAACAATAAATTAAGTACAAATTTGTAGCATCAACTGATTTCTTCAATCTAAATGCTCATGCTTGAAATTTAATTATTTCCTTGTGAACCCATTTGTACTGGTTCCCAAGTACCACTGCAGTATGGCTGACTATATTGAAAGAATACTAACCACAAGGTGGTCCTAAGGATCTGGAAAGAACTTTGATCGATCCTGTGGGAGAGAAGAATTTCTCTACAATGTCAGTGTAGTACGTTGATGTCAACCTCAACATCAATTCCTTTCTAGCTAACCTGTTCTTTTGGTGCTTTATATATTTCTGTGCCTGAATAGATGTTCCATTGCTGGATTTTTCATATCTTCTGATTTTTCTATGGGATGTAATACAGGCTTTCCTGTATTCAGTAACAAATTATTTACTAGGAGCTAGAGATCGCTCTCTTGACCACACTGGGAGAACCTTAGGCATGTGCTTTGCCATAAGCATGTAAGTTGATTTTCCAGAACAGCTATATTCAGAGGGTTATGTGAAATTGAAAACCGATGACCCACTTTATTTTGCATTGTTGATTATTGATTGACAATTGTATCTAATCACTGGAATCAATATTTGTGGATCAAACATAGACTTAATTGTATAAGACTCATTGGTAAAATTTGTAAAAGTTTAACTTCACTGCTCTTCTAGGCTTAAGGCCAACCACAGGGACTCAAATCTCTGAATTTCTGCTGACCATTGGCAGAGATGAGTCAATGTTGTCATAGAATGCTTACCTACCATAAGATTTTTCAGGAGATGTGAATCAACTCTGTATTTTCCCTGTTACCCTGAGTTATGGAAATATACTCTCTGAGACAAGACAAGCAAAGACCACCCTTCTTCTCTGTGTGACCAATCACAGATTTGCATAATGTACATCACTAGATTGCTTCTGTAACCTTATGTAACAAACTGTATGAAGGAGCTGCTCTGATTGTCAGCGCATCCTGGGCTACTGGAGAGCTTGTTTTTTATTGGTAATTGCTAACCTTGCTAATAAATTGACTGTGCTCAGACATTTGTGCTTCGGGTTCTTTTTATCATATTTTTTTTGCAATAGTAATGAGCTGATGAGATAGAAAGACAGACAGAGAGAGAGAAAGAGAGAGAGAGAGAGAGAGAGAGAGAGAGAGAGAGAGAGAGAGAGA
>NW_020949024.1:0-4875 GCF_900497805.2 Vombatus ursinus | reverse complement strand
ATTTTTGCAAATATAGGATAAAACTACCTTGAAAAGGTGGGGGGGGGGAGGGAACCCAACCTTCTCTAAACAAAAGTTCTGCCAAGATTGGAAATCATTTCTGCACTTGTTTACAATGCTCGGGCAGCCCTTCCAAAGTCAATACTGGCGGCTGCTGGCTCCACGTTTCTGTTGCATATTATTTGCCATCGGCCATCGCAGGGGCGTCCGTAATGGCTCTGTCCTGGAACTGTTTCTGGGATTAGGTTCACTCCTTTGAAAAACAAACTCTGGCAATAACTCAGTCATCCCCAATAAAAATCCTAGTTTTCGAGGCCCTAATCAAGTTTTCCAGAACAGCCTTCCAAATTAGAAACGGCATGCAGAATATTTGACTCAGGAGGACCAGATTGTACTTTTTCATTTGAGAGGTGCCAGTATGGAAAATTCCATTGCCCTCCTATGATTGGTTCACTGATTGCCAAAAAAATCCAGTTCTGTCTAGGAGGCATGACCCTGGCTGTGTGAAAATTCTGAAACCCAAGACCCTTCCTTTTAATACTTCTTTCTCTGACCCTAGAGAGTACTTCATTTTTGCCAAGAAATCATAATGAAACATTCTCATTGTGCATTATTTTAAGGTGCAAGAGAAATCCTCAAGATAAAGTTGGCCCTTCCAACCAGGTTCAAAGTTACTTTCAGCTACTGGGTGAAACCTTGTGATTTCAGCTGACCAGATTTCAAATATGAAAGTTAAGTCCCTAGCCATGCAGGATAGGTGAGCTATTCCTTAGCACAAGGGTTCTTCCGCTGTGATCAACTGACCCCAAAAGGGTCCATGGACAACTTTCAGGGAGTCCATGAACTTGTGCTTTTTATTTTTAGTTTTTTGAATTTTTTTTGAATAATATTTTATTTTTCCCCAATTACACAATTTTTCACATTTGTTTTTAAAAATTTTGAGCTCCAATTCTCTCCCTCCCCTTCCTCCTCTTTGAGAGGGTAAGCAATTTGATATAGGTTACACATGTGCAATCATGCCAGAATTTCAAAAAATATTTTTATAATTATATGTTAATATAATTGGCTTCCTTTGTAAGACTATGTATTTATGCACTTAAAAATATTATTCTGAGAAAGGATACATGGGTTTATCCAGATTGCTAAAAGGGACTAAAGGGTCAATAACCCCTGATTTGTCAAATTTTGCTGCAAACCCTTTAGGCAAAAATCATCTCACAGAGCCATAGAATGTTAGAGCTAAATGGATAGAAGAAAGGAAATTAGCATTTTATGGAGCACCTACTACATTCTAGGCACTATGCTAAATAAATGCTTTACAAATATTATCTTATTTGATACTCATGATGAGATGAGTGCTAGTCTTATCCCTATTTTACAGTTGAGAAAACTGAGGCAGACAGAGGTTAAGTGACTTGCCCAGGGTCACACAGTGAATAAGTGTCTGAGGATGAATTTGAACTCAGGTCATCCTGACTCCAGGCTCATCGCTCCATCCACTGCACCTCTTAGCTGCCTAAGGAATCTCAGAGGTCATCTTATTCAACTTCCTCATCATAGGGTGGGATTGTAGAAAGGGCTTTGGCCTTAGAGTCAGAAGGACCTGAGTTTGTGGCCCAGCTTTACCCACTCACTCACTGTGTGAACATGGGCAAGTCATGTCTCTTTTCTATAAAATGAGAAAAGGGGGTGGTCTCTTCCAACCAGGGATGGGTGGGTAAATGTTTAACAATCAGCTCTCTAAGAGAAAACATGTGCACAAAATGACACACTTTTAATCTGCTTCAACAACATTTTCTTCATCACTAGAATAGCTCCGTCATTCCCTTCCATTCCCATGTAATTATACCTAATCATTTATGTCATCATGCATTCAAAAAATTACAAACGTTTGCATTTGCCAGGCAGTTTGAAAACACTGATCTCAGTGCGCATTACAAGCCATCTTGAAACCATCACAAACGTTCTACAGAAAGAAGCTTTATTTTGCTTCTCATTCTAGAATTAGAGCTATTTTTCTATTTATATTCATTCTCCATTTATGTTTATTATTCTTCTATTTGGCAGATTCTCAGATGAATTGGTTGGCATCACCAAAGAGTTGTTCAGTAGAGTTTCTATGAGACTGTAACCAACACAGCAGTAGTAGAAGAGAAGAAACATCTGAAGAGTTTCTTTTCTCACATTAGTTTACATGTAAACATCGTTTAAAACAAAGCAATATAAGTAATTGATCATTAAATACATTTATCAATTAACATAACACTTGTTATTAGCCAGAAGAAAAGTAAATATTTTATGTTGTAAATAGCTATTCACTCAATCAATTGGTTAGGTGGTTAAAAATTAAAAAATGAATTTCTATCCTTCAACAAGAGACCCTGCAGAATTCTCCTACTATTTCCCACCATGTATTTGTGTGAGCAAGCATTTTCACTTTATTCTTGTTTTAAATCAAAATACAACTATAAACTTGATGCAGAACCAAACTTAAGACTGTTTACCCCGTATTGAACCAAATATTGCAAATCTTTGTTCGAATAAAAAGTCTAACATTGAAATTAAGTTTCTGTATGATTGTTATATTGTATTAAACATCTTCCAAGTTGTAACTTATTTAATTTAAAATGTTATTTATATTCAACAAAAATTTGTAAAATACATTTAATATAAAATCTTTCAGATAATAATAAGCATAAGAGGTCTTGCTATACTACTTGTAATTCTTACAAAATATTTGATCTATAAATATAAATATTTCACATAAAATATTTGTAACTATTTGATAGAATTATTTCATTTTATATTTAGAGTTTTCATAATTATAGGTAGAATAAAATTTTATAGGTTATAACCATAATTATATGAAGCAAAATTTTAATTAGAAGGTTTTGATGGACAAAATTTATCATTGTAGTTATTATAAGCACTTAATGAATAAATCTAGGACAGCTAGGTGGTGCAGTGAATAGAATGCCAGGCCTGGAGTCAGGAAGACTCCTCTTCCTGAGTTCAAATATGGCTTCAGACACTTACTAGCTGTGTGGTCCTGGGCAAGTCACTTAACCCTGTTTGCCTCAGTTTCCTCATTTGTCAAATGAGCTGGAGAAGGAAATGGCAAACTACTCCAGTGTCTTTGCCAAGAAAATCCTAAATGGGGTCACGAAGAGTCAGACATATCTGAAACAACTGAACAACAACAACAAAGGAATAAATCTAAAAGAATATTATGAACAATATATTAAATTACCTGAGGGTTCATGATACATTTGTTGTTGTTGAAAGGGGCTATGGAATAAAAAAAACATTCAGAACCACTGGAATCGATGATCTCCAAGGTCCTTTCCAGTTCCGAATACTAAGATACTAAACCCTTTCTCTCTTAAAATTATAATCCATAGTCCAGCACACCAAATTCTCAGTTATCATATTGAAGGCAGTCCCCCAAAATCATATCTCTTTGATTTTGGGCCCTCCCCCTAAGAGTTTCCTCTGGGAATTTCAGAATACAAATCATATTTAGATATCTACAACTTTGAGTCAGAAGAGTCCTCATTCCCAAGTAAGCACTAGAGGCAACAATATACATTTGTATGTAATAGACTTCATTTCATCCCACAGATGGAATTCAGAAAACAGAAAAGACTCGTAGGCTTATAAGCAATTTAAAAAATTTATATTGACATTTTGTTTTTACATCACCTACATTTCCCAATGTAGGTTCCTTCTTTCCTCCCTTTCCCAGAGAGTTATTTCTAATAACAAAAAATAAAAAAGAGGCGAAATAAAGGTATTCACCAAAATTAACCAATCTATTGGAAAAGTCTGACATTATACACAGTGTTCCACAGCCATGATTTTGGGGACTGTCTTCAATATATTAACCCAGAATTTGGAGTGCTGGACTATGAATTACAATTTTAAGGGGGGAAGAGCCTAGTGTCTTAGTGTTCAGAATTGGAAGGGTCCTTGGAGATCATCGATTCCAGTGGCTCTGAACGCTTTTTATTCCTCAGCCCCTTTCAATGTTAACCTCTGTCCAGAATCCTCGGTAGATGCCTTCTCATGACTCTTCCCTGGGACCACACTTGGTCATTATAATTTTGCAGCATTCAGTTTTGATTGTTTCATTGTTTTTCCATTTGCATCATTGCAGTTTTTGTATATGTTGTTTTCTTTCCTCCACTTTCTTTTTTTTTTTTTACATCAGATAGTCCAAGTTTTCCCATGCTTCTCTGTAATCATTATATTCATCACTTCTCATAGTGCAGCAATATTCTGTCATATTCATATATCACAATTTGTTTAGCCACTTCCTACCTGAAGGGCATCTACTTTGTTTCTTTTTTTTTTCTACTGCAAAAAATACTGCTTCCATAGCATTTCCCTGACATTTCCTTCCCACCAGAAAATTGGACCCTGTCCCTGAAATCAACCTGGGCTTTGATAGATATGCTTTGGCCTTATCTTACCCAGATCTAGGTTTACCCATTTGTGGGCCATCTCCACACCATGCGACCATAGAGTACACATGTATTACTGTCTCCCTCAATGTCCCCTTCTTAACTGCCCTTTAGGTGTTCTTTTCCCTCATTAGAATGGAAACCCCTTAAGGTGAGGCAATGTTTTGCTTGCTTGTATTTGTATCCCCTCCCTAGTATTTAGAACGGTTATTGACAAATAGTAAGAACTTAATAAATGCTTTCTAGCATTATGCAAATAGAGCTTAATAAGTACTTTCTATAAATATATAATGTACAGATAATAAAAGCTTAATAAATGCTTTCTATAAGTATGCAATATGCAAATAGTAAGAGTTTAATAAATGCTTTCTATAAATATACAATATACAAATAGAGCTTAATAAATGCTTTC
>NW_020949023.1:0-1410 GCF_900497805.2 Vombatus ursinus | reverse complement strand
TTCTTTCTATAAATATACAATATACAAATAGAGCTTAATAAATGCTTCCTATAAATATATAATACACAGATAGTTAAGAGCTTAATAAATGCTTTCTATAAGTATACAATATACAAATAGAGCTTAATAAATGCTTCTTATAAATATATAATACACAGATAGTTAAGAGCTTAATAAATGCTTTCTATAAATATTTTGGCCTTGTCCTCCTTTTGGTGTATGCCTAACAGTGGAATCTCTGGGTCAGAAAGTATGAGCATTCTAGTCACTCTCATTGTCTAGTTCCAAAGTGCTTTCCAATAAGTGATGGCTCAACTCTATTACAGCCAGAACCAATTAATTAATCCTCAATTACTAAAGTTCAGTCATTCAACTATGATGACGTATGAGTATATCAACAAGTCCTCGGAGCTCAGAATATATCCTTAATCCTCTCAAGGAATTGACATTGAGTAAATCCATATCCTCCATGGGAAGATTCTCTCTCTTTAACCTCATTAAGCTGAACTGGGAATTTGCCAGATTAAAAAAACCAACAAACAAACAAAACAAAACACATTCCTTTAAATTCCTCCATTAGATGTTCATTTCTTTGAGAGCCAGAAGCTTTCAGAATAATTTTTTATAAATGATAGAGTTCCATATTAAAATGTAATTACCTCTGGGCCAGGTGATATTAATGCTTTTATCAGTAATCACCTTCAGGCTTTTGTTTATCAGATGTTTTAGAGACAGATCTTACAGAACCAGAACACAGGATCACAGATGCTAGAACTGAAAGGGAGCTCAGAAGATCACCTACAGGCAGGCATGGCAGGGGATTATTCTCCTCTTTTGATAGATTAAGCAACTTGGGCCTTGACAGGACCTTGACCCAGCTGATTAGGGCCCAGGTACATGGGCCCATGTACTGCATAACACTGTTTAGATACATTTTTGAAGGGTAATGGGGCAACAGGAGCAGAGAGACAGGCGCTGAAGGGAGAGATAGGAGAGTGCCAGGGGCAAATTTTGCCGACTCTGTGGTTGCCCAGAGGCCTTGTAACCAATCCAATTCCCTCATTACTTGGGCTCTCATCCAGCGCTGCTGGCTTTCTGCCTGGCTCTGTGTACAGCATTTGCTTGGATACCCATCTGGAAGTGTGGGTCAGGGCATTCATTTTAGAAAGGAAGCAATCTGAGGGGGGGAGAGGAGGAGGAGGGGCAGCACTTGGTACACTCGCCTTGCATAGCATCCAGCCCTTCTGTAGAATGAAGGGGCCAGATCAGATGAACTCTGACGTCCCTTCCAGCTCCAAACCCTATGGACACGAAGAAAGCCTGAGAAATGCTTAACTCTGCTGACTGGTACATCCAGGTGGGAAGTTTGAACAGTAAGCAACTCACTCCCAAGTTATCTCCTACAGCCCG
>NW_020949022.1:0-4874 GCF_900497805.2 Vombatus ursinus | reverse complement strand
ATTTTTGCAAATATAGGATAAAACTACCTTGAAAAGGTGGGGGGGGGAGGGAACCCAACCTTCTCTAAACAAAAGTTCTGCCAAGATTGGAAATCATTTCTGCACTTGTTTACAATGCTCGGGCAGCCCTTCCAAAGTCAATACTGGCGGCTGCTGGCTCCACGTTTCTGTTGCATATTATTTGCCATCGGCCATCGCAGGGGCGTCCGTAATGGCTCTGTCCTGGAACTGTTTCTGGGATTAGGTTCACTCCTTTGAAAAACAAACTCTGGCAATAACTCAGTCATCCCCAATAAAAATCCTAGTTTTCGAGGCCCTAATCAAGTTTTCCAGAACAGCCTTCCAAATTAGAAACGGCATGCAGAATATTTGACTCAGGAGGACCAGATTGTACTTTTTCATTTGAGAGGTGCCAGTATGGAAAATTCCATTGCCCTCCTATGATTGGTTCACTGATTGCCAAAAAAATCCAGTTCTGTCTAGGAGGCATGACCCTGGCTGTGTGAAAATTCTGAAACCCAAGACCCTTCCTTTTAATACTTCTTTCTCTGACCCTAGAGAGTACTTCATTTTTGCCAAGAAATCATAATGAAACATTCTCATTGTGCATTATTTTAAGGTGCAAGAGAAATCCTCAAGATAAAGTTGGCCCTTCCAACCAGGTTCAAAGTTACTTTCAGCTACTGGGTGAAACCTTGTGATTTCAGCTGACCAGATTTCAAATATGAAAGTTAAGTCCCTAGCCATGCAGGATAGGTGAGCTATTCCTTAGCACAAGGGTTCTTCCGCTGTGATCAACTGACCCCAAAAGGGTCCATGGACAACTTTCAGGGAGTCCATGAACTTGTGCTTTTTATTTTTAGTTTTTTGAATTTTTTTTGAATAATATTTTATTTTTCCCCAATTACACAATTTTTCACATTTGTTTTTAAAAATTTTGAGCTCCAATTCTCTCCCTCCCCTTCCTCCTCTTTGAGAGGGTAAGCAATTTGATATAGGTTACACATGTGCAATCATGCCAGAATTTCAAAAAATATTTTTATAATTATATGTTAATATAATTGGCTTCCTTTGTAAGACTATGTATTTATGCACTTAAAAATATTATTCTGAGAAAGGATACATGGGTTTATCCAGATTGCTAAAAGGGACTAAAGGGTCAATAACCCCTGATTTGTCAAATTTTGCTGCAAACCCTTTAGGCAAAAATCATCTCACAGAGCCATAGAATGTTAGAGCTAAATGGATAGAAGAAAGGAAATTAGCATTTTATGGAGCACCTACTACATTCTAGGCACTATGCTAAATAAATGCTTTACAAATATTATCTTATTTGATACTCATGATGAGATGAGTGCTAGTCTTATCCCTATTTTACAGTTGAGAAAACTGAGGCAGACAGAGGTTAAGTGACTTGCCCAGGGTCACACAGTGAATAAGTGTCTGAGGATGAATTTGAACTCAGGTCATCCTGACTCCAGGCTCATCGCTCCATCCACTGCACCTCTTAGCTGCCTAAGGAATCTCAGAGGTCATCTTATTCAACTTCCTCATCATAGGGTGGGATTGTAGAAAGGGCTTTGGCCTTAGAGTCAGAAGGACCTGAGTTTGTGGCCCAGCTTTACCCACTCACTCACTGTGTGAACATGGGCAAGTCATGTCTCTTTTCTATAAAATGAGAAAAGGGGGTGGTCTCTTCCAACCAGGGATGGGTGGGTAAATGTTTAACAATCAGCTCTCTAAGAGAAAACATGTGCACAAAATGACACACTTTTAATCTGCTTCAACAACATTTTCTTCATCACTAGAATAGCTCCGTCATTCCCTTCCATTCCCATGTAATTATACCTAATCATTTATGTCATCATGCATTCAAAAAATTACAAACGTTTGCATTTGCCAGGCAGTTTGAAAACACTGATCTCAGTGCGCATTACAAGCCATCTTGAAACCATCACAAACGTTCTACAGAAAGAAGCTTTATTTTGCTTCTCATTCTAGAATTAGAGCTATTTTTCTATTTATATTCATTCTCCATTTATGTTTATTATTCTTCTATTTGGCAGATTCTCAGATGAATTGGTTGGCATCACCAAAGAGTTGTTCAGTAGAGTTTCTATGAGACTGTAACCAACACAGCAGTAGTAGAAGAGAAGAAACATCTGAAGAGTTTCTTTTCTCACATTAGTTTACATGTAAACATCGTTTAAAACAAAGCAATATAAGTAATTGATCATTAAATACATTTATCAATTAACATAACACTTGTTATTAGCCAGAAGAAAAGTAAATATTTTATGTTGTAAATAGCTATTCACTCAATCAATTGGTTAGGTGGTTAAAAATTAAAAAATGAATTTCTATCCTTCAACAAGAGACCCTGCAGAATTCTCCTACTATTTCCCACCATGTATTTGTGTGAGCAAGCATTTTCACTTTATTCTTGTTTTAAATCAAAATACAACTATAAACTTGATGCAGAACCAAACTTAAGACTGTTTACCCCGTATTGAACCAAATATTGCAAATCTTTGTTCGAATAAAAAGTCTAACATTGAAATTAAGTTTCTGTATGATTGTTATATTGTATTAAACATCTTCCAAGTTGTAACTTATTTAATTTAAAATGTTATTTATATTCAACAAAAATTTGTAAAATACATTTAATATAAAATCTTTCAGATAATAATAAGCATAAGAGGTCTTGCTATACTACTTGTAATTCTTACAAAATATTTGATCTATAAATATAAATATTTCACATAAAATATTTGTAACTATTTGATAGAATTATTTCATTTTATATTTAGAGTTTTCATAATTATAGGTAGAATAAAATTTTATAGGTTATAACCATAATTATATGAAGCAAAATTTTAATTAGAAGGTTTTGATGGACAAAATTTATCATTGTAGTTATTATAAGCACTTAATGAATAAATCTAGGACAGCTAGGTGGTGCAGTGAATAGAATGCCAGGCCTGGAGTCAGGAAGACTCCTCTTCCTGAGTTCAAATATGGCTTCAGACACTTACTAGCTGTGTGGTCCTGGGCAAGTCACTTAACCCTGTTTGCCTCAGTTTCCTCATTTGTCAAATGAGCTGGAGAAGGAAATGGCAAACTACTCCAGTGTCTTTGCCAAGAAAATCCTAAATGGGGTCACGAAGAGTCAGACATATCTGAAACAACTGAACAACAACAACAAAGGAATAAATCTAAAAGAATATTATGAACAATATATTAAATTACCTGAGGGTTCATGATACATTTGTTGTTGTTGAAAGGGGCTATGGAATAAAAAAAACATTCAGAACCACTGGAATCGATGATCTCCAAGGTCCTTTCCAGTTCCGAATACTAAGATACTAAACCCTTTCTCTCTTAAAATTATAATCCATAGTCCAGCACACCAAATTCTCAGTTATCATATTGAAGGCAGTCCCCCAAAATCATATCTCTTTGATTTTGGGCCCTCCCCCTAAGAGTTTCCTCTGGGAATTTCAGAATACAAATCATATTTAGATATCTACAACTTTGAGTCAGAAGAGTCCTCATTCCCAAGTAAGCACTAGAGGCAACAATATACATTTGTATGTAATAGACTTCATTTCATCCCACAGATGGAATTCAGAAAACAGAAAAGACTCGTAGGCTTATAAGCAATTTAAAAAATTTATATTGACATTTTGTTTTTACATCACCTACATTTCCCAATGTAGGTTCCTTCTTTCCTCCCTTTCCCAGAGAGTTATTTCTAATAACAAAAAATAAAAAAGAGGCGAAATAAAGGTATTCACCAAAATTAACCAATCTATTGGAAAAGTCTGACATTATACACAGTGTTCCACAGCCATGATTTTGGGGACTGTCTTCAATATATTAACCCAGAATTTGGAGTGCTGGACTATGAATTACAATTTTAAGGGGGGAAGAGCCTAGTGTCTTAGTGTTCAGAATTGGAAGGGTCCTTGGAGATCATCGATTCCAGTGGCTCTGAACGCTTTTTATTCCTCAGCCCCTTTCAATGTTAACCTCTGTCCAGAATCCTCGGTAGATGCCTTCTCATGACTCTTCCCTGGGACCACACTTGGTCATTATAATTTTGCAGCATTCAGTTTTGATTGTTTCATTGTTTTTCCATTTGCATCATTGCAGTTTTTGTATATGTTGTTTTCTTTCCTCCACTTTCTTTTTTTTTTTTTACATCAGATAGTCCAAGTTTTCCCATGCTTCTCTGTAATCATTATATTCATCACTTCTCATAGTGCAGCAATATTCTGTCATATTCATATATCACAATTTGTTTAGCCACTTCCTACCTGAAGGGCATCTACTTTGTTTCTTTTTTTTTTCTACTGCAAAAAATACTGCTTCCATAGCATTTCCCTGACATTTCCTTCCCACCAGAAAATTGGACCCTGTCCCTGAAATCAACCTGGGCTTTGATAGATATGCTTTGGCCTTATCTTACCCAGATCTAGGTTTACCCATTTGTGGGCCATCTCCACACCATGCGACCATAGAGTACACATGTATTACTGTCTCCCTCAATGTCCCCTTCTTAACTGCCCTTTAGGTGTTCTTTTCCCTCATTAGAATGGAAACCCCTTAAGGTGAGGCAATGTTTTGCTTGCTTGTATTTGTATCCCCTCCCTAGTATTTAGAACGGTTATTGACAAATAGTAAGAACTTAATAAATGCTTTCTAGCATTATGCAAATAGAGCTTAATAAGTACTTTCTATAAATATATAATGTACAGATAATAAAAGCTTAATAAATGCTTTCTATAAGTATGCAATATGCAAATAGTAAGAGTTTAATAAATGCTTTCTATAAATATACAATATACAAATAGAGCTTAATAAATGCTTTC
>NW_020949021.1:0-1410 GCF_900497805.2 Vombatus ursinus | reverse complement strand
TTCTTTCTATAAATATACAATATACAAATAGAGCTTAATAAATGCTTCCTATAAATATATAATACACAGATAGTTAAGAGCTTAATAAATGCTTTCTATAAGTATACAATATACAAATAGAGCTTAATAAATGCTTCTTATAAATATATAATACACAGATAGTTAAGAGCTTAATAAATGCTTTCTATAAATATTTTGGCCTTGTCCTCCTTTTGGTGTATGCCTAACAGTGGAATCTCTGGGTCAGAAAGTATGAGCATTCTAGTCACTCTCATTGTCTAGTTCCAAAGTGCTTTCCAATAAGTGATGGCTCAACTCTATTACAGCCAGAACCAATTAATTAATCCTCAATTACTAAAGTTCAGTCATTCAACTATGATGACGTATGAGTATATCAACAAGTCCTCGGAGCTCAGAATATATCCTTAATCCTCTCAAGGAATTGACATTGAGTAAATCCATATCCTCCATGGGAAGATTCTCTCTCTTTAACCTCATTAAGCTGAACTGGGAATTTGCCAGATTAAAAAAACCAACAAACAAACAAAACAAAACACATTCCTTTAAATTCCTCCATTAGATGTTCATTTCTTTGAGAGCCAGAAGCTTTCAGAATAATTTTTTATAAATGATAGAGTTCCATATTAAAATGTAATTACCTCTGGGCCAGGTGATATTAATGCTTTTATCAGTAATCACCTTCAGGCTTTTGTTTATCAGATGTTTTAGAGACAGATCTTACAGAACCAGAACACAGGATCACAGATGCTAGAACTGAAAGGGAGCTCAGAAGATCACCTACAGGCAGGCATGGCAGGGGATTATTCTCCTCTTTTGATAGATTAAGCAACTTGGGCCTTGACAGGACCTTGACCCAGCTGATTAGGGCCCAGGTACATGGGCCCATGTACTGCATAACACTGTTTAGATACATTTTTGAAGGGTAATGGGGCAACAGGAGCAGAGAGACAGGCGCTGAAGGGAGAGATAGGAGAGTGCCAGGGGCAAATTTTGCCGACTCTGTGGTTGCCCAGAGGCCTTGTAACCAATCCAATTCCCTCATTACTTGGGCTCTCATCCAGCGCTGCTGGCTTTCTGCCTGGCTCTGTGTACAGCATTTGCTTGGATACCCATCTGGAAGTGTGGGTCAGGGCATTCATTTTAGAAAGGAAGCAATCTGAGGGGGGGAGAGGAGGAGGAGGGGCAGCACTTGGTACACTCGCCTTGCATAGCATCCAGCCCTTCTGTAGAATGAAGGGGCCAGATCAGATGAACTCTGACGTCCCTTCCAGCTCCAAACCCTATGGACACGAAGAAAGCCTGAGAAATGCTTAACTCTGCTGACTGGTACATCCAGGTGGGGAGTTTGAACAGTAAGCAACTCACTCCCAAGTTATCTCCTACAGCCCG
>NW_020949020.1:0-3784 GCF_900497805.2 Vombatus ursinus | reverse complement strand
TATCTATCTATCTATCTATCTATCTATCTATCTATCTATCTATCTATGTATCTATCTATCTGTCTGTCTGTCTGTCTGTCTGTCTGCCTGTCTATCTATCTATCTGGCGGTCTGTATATCTATCTATCTATCTATCTATATATATACAAGCATATAATTTTTTCCCTCTAACTGCTCTAACACTGATAAAGGACTCATGAGTTACAAATATCATCTTTCCATGAAGGAATGTAAACAGTTCAACCTTAATAAGTCTCTTATGATTTCTCTTTCCTGTTTACCTCTTCATGTTCTCTTGAGTCTTATATCTGAAAGTCAAATTTTCTATTCAGCTCTGGTCTTTTCATTAAGAATGCTTGAAAGTCCTCTATTTCACTGAATTTCCATTTTTCCCCTGAAGGATTAAACTCAGTTTTTCTGGGTAGGTGATTCTTCACTGTAATCCTATCTCCTTTGCCCTCTGGAATATTCTATTCCAAGCCCTCTGATCCCTTAAAGTAGAAGTTGCCAAATCTTGTGTTATCCTGATTGTGTTTCCACAATACATAAATTGTTTCTTTCTGTCTACTTGCAATATTTTCTCCTTGACCTGGGAACTCTGGAATTTGGCTACAATGTTCCTAAGAGTTTTCTTTTGGGGATCTCTTTCAGGAGGTGATCAGTGGATTGTTTCCATTTCTATTTTGCCCTTTGGTTCTAAAATATCAGGGCAGTTTTCCTTGATAATTTCTTGAAAGATGATGTCTAGGCTCTTTTTTTGATCATGGCTTTTGAGATAGTCCAATAATTTTTAAATTCTCTCTCCTGGATCTATTTTCCAGGTCAGTTGTTTTTCCAATGAGATATTTCAGATTGTCTTATTTTTTTTATTATTTTGGTTTTGTTTTATAATGTCTTAATTTCTCCTAAAGTCACTAGCTTCCAATTTCTTCATTCTAATTTTTAAGGAAGTATTTTCTTCAGTGAGCTTTTGGACTTCCTTTTCCATTTTTCTCTGCTCATATAACTATCAACATAGTATGGATCCTCATCACTCTCATGGATTAGTGAAGTTGCTTTCCAGTTGGACTCCTTGCCTCCAGTCCTTCTCCACTCCAATCCATCTTTGACTTAGCTGCCAAAGTATTTTTTTTTAAAGCATAGGTTGGAGCATTTTACAACCTTTCCCCAATGCTTTCTGCATTTAATAAATTCCAAAGTTTCTGTGCTATCTTCAGGATCAAAATCCTCTAGGGTGTAAACCCTTTATAGTCTAGAACCTTTCACCATTTTAATGTTATCTGATCTAGCTACACTGGTCTTCCTGCTTTTCCTTACATACAACATTCCATCTCCAAACTGTGCCTTTACACTGACTTTGTTTCCATGCTTGGAATGCTTTCCATTCTCATTTCTAATCCTAAGATTCCTTGACTTCCTTCAAAGTTCAGTTCACTCCACTTTCTACAGGAGGCATTTTCCATTGCAACCTCTTTACCCATTAAGCCCTCTGCTCCATTCCTCTCTATAATTATCTTTCATGTACTTTGTATGTATCCTATAGATACATATTTACATATTGATTCCCCCATTAGAATGTGAGCTCCTTGAGGGCAGGGATGTTATTTTTATCTTTCATTATATTCCTAGCACTTAGAAGAGTATCTGGCACATTGTTAATGGCTAATAAGTGCTTATTGCTTGACTGATGACTGACTTTTTTACATTTAAGAATACATTTAATTTCTATAAATGTTCAGTATGTCCTTTAAAGAAATATATATCTTTATAAATTTTTCATTGTTTGCTCCATATATATATACATATATATGTATATATGTGTGTATATATATACATATATGTATATATGTGTGTGTATATATACATATATGTATATATGTGTGTATATATACATATATATATCAAAGATATAGCTTATTCAATGTTTTCGAGTTTGTAACTTCTTTGTTTATTATGTTCTGATAGTAGTGGAGTTGTGGAAATCTGCTTGTGTTTTAATATTATATTAGTATTACTAAATATATAGTATTTTAAAATTACTTCTTAAGCTAACTATATTATTATCTGGTGTAAATTTATATTTGATATATTTATTATACCTTTAAAAGATGTAATTTATTTATTTTTTCTTGACACTTGTGTGAGTTCAACTTTTTCAGATAACATCAATGAATCTTTCAATTTTATTTTGGCTATAGTCTAATAAATTTTATTCTAGCCTTTCAACTTCACTATTTGCATATGTATTTATATTAAATGTGTTTCTTTACTACAACATATCATTGTATTTATTTTTTAAAATCTATGTCCTCGTCATTTTCATTTTGTGGGATAATTTAATCAATTTACATTTAATGTTACAACTGTCAGTTTTGACTTACCATTATATATTAAATTATTTGTTTTCTCAGAAGTAAACAGAAGCTTTCATAGTTTTACTATTTATATAACTAAACCAGACATTTTAACAATAACATGACTCTTGTCTTTTATGCTATTAAATCTAAAATCATCTATAATACTCAACTTTCCCCTTTTCAAAGATAAGAACTTTTCCTTGGGATTGTGACTAATCCTTTCTTTTTGCCCTTTTTTCATGAATCTTTTCTCTTTTGTTTTTATTTCTCTGAAATACCCTTTTAGTTACATTTTCGTATTTTAAAATATCTTTTTTGTCCTCGTTTTTTCTTCTCCACATTGTCTTCTTTAACCCAACTGTATCACTCAGTAATTTAACTAATACCATACTATGATTATTTTTGTTTCAACATAGCTAATCATGTTAAGATTTTAACTATAATTAAATACTTAGTAAATATCAAATGTCAAAAACCCTTAACTCTTTAGGGTGTCTCTCTAGATCAATTTCAGTGGATCTTCTAAAGTAATGTTTTGTTTCTCTGCTTTGAAATCGTTTTGGCTTTTAAGTGGTTTTATTTTATCTATAAATAGAATGTTTAGGTTTGCAAATAGATTTTGAGATGGAAACTTGTGGTCATCCAAAAAAATCCCTATTTTTTGGACCAACCTCATCTATGATATTCTAGATGAAAACCTGCCTGGAAATTTTTTTTTCTGGAATCTTCTTTACATGGATTTTTCCATACTTGAAACTTCCATTTCTAAAAGAAGCTTGTCAGTTGGCAACCTCCTCACTTTGACATTAAATGTGTGAAACTAAACAGATTCACATGTTATTCTAGTATTCCCTATAAAGCACCTAGTCCCTTTAAGCATACCTGAGTTCCTTTGATATACTAAATGGTGAGAAACTCAGGAATCCCTTCTACCAAAGCAGGAAGAGTCATGATAACCAGAATTAGCTGTGTCTCAAGTGCAGGGATTAACCTTTTTCAGGGTCAGCATGAACTTCCTTTTACTCATGCCTTTGCTTATAGACCATTACAAGGAAAGGCCTATTGCTTTCAACATTTAATAACTAGATTAATTATTTTTAAAGTTATTTTTATCTTCTTTAATAATTTCATATTTTTGAGGAAAATCTAGGGGAATCCTATTGGATTTTTATATGTAATCTCTTATTTTAGTTTGATATGTGTTTTCCTCTTTATTGTCATAGTTTTAAAGTTTTCCTGTGTGAGATGATTGTTAAGTTTCTTCTTTTTGGTATAATTTTAAGATTCTTTCCACTTATAAAGTATTACTTATAAGCAATAGTTCTGGGCAATTTACTTTAAAAATGTTTGGATTTGTAATGATGAGGCTTTTTTCTTTTGGGGGGGTATTTTTGAATTATCATAATTCTGAAGTTCTCTTTCTTTAA
>NW_020949019.1:0-6451 GCF_900497805.2 Vombatus ursinus | reverse complement strand
CATAAAATTCAGATCATCAAGCTAAATTACTGGCAGAACAAGTTCCTGCCCCAACAGCATCTGTCCTTCAGTAAAGACACCACTGTGGCATATACATCAGAAGGGAGAATGGCCGTTGGGGCACCTTTATTAATTGCTGGGCTCATGTTGTTCAACAGTCTGACAATCAGAGTAATTCACCCTAGCTCTTTGGGGGTGCACACACTTTTAGGAAGAGAATATTCAATACATGTTATCACTGACATTTACTGGAATGTATCTTGGATGAACACTGCCCTTTGAAATTGTGCATTCAGAGAAAATGGGTTTTGTGTTCAGTGGAGAATGTTTGTGATAACCTACAGCCCAAGAGGCCCCCATGAGACTTTCCTTGAGCTCTTCCACCCATCATTATCTCTCTGTCCCATGAATCATTATTTATATCACTCTGTTGGCTTTAATCACATACTGCCTCCTGGTTTTTTTGTGTTTTTTTTTTTTGGTTTACATTTTTTCACTTGAATTATTATTTAATTCTTCTTGTTAAAAACCAAGACCTCTGTTACAGACACCAAAAAAGGTAAATCATTGGGTCAGGTCCCTTTCTATGTGGTTATAGTACTACTCCAGTCTCTAAGATGACTGCTGTAGTAGTTCATGACAAATATGTCCAGTGAATAGTAAAACCCTGTGTTCCCAGGAAACACAATTGAAGATACATCTCTTGGGCACATAACTGAGCTGATTCAACCCCTTAGAGAGTCACAGAAACTTGAACCTGTTAGCATAACACAGAAGGTCATGTAGTTAGGTCAGGGGATGTGCAGGCAGTAACTGTAGTCTGTAGTTTTGAGGAGTACACTAGTTTTACTGCCATACTGGGACTGAACTGTAGGTATCAGATAAAAGAATAGAAAATAAGTTTTTCACTGCTAATGTTTGAAGGCTAGTCCTTAGTCATAAAGTTTGTATACTATGTGAAAATGCTTTAAATAGAAGGGACAAAATAGGAGAGAGATGGGACCTCATCTTTTTAAAAAAATAATATTTCATTTCCCCCCAATTACATGTAAAAACAATTTTTAGCATTTTTTATAAAAGATTTGAGTTCCAAATTCTATCCTTCCCTTTCTCCCCTCCCCCTTCCAGGAGATGATAAGCAATCTGATACAGGTTATACATTGGCAATCATGTAAAACATTTCCATAATAGTTATTTTTGTGGAAGAAGACTCAAAACAAGAAATAGAAAGAAAGGATAAAAGGAAGGAAGGAAGGATGGAAGGAAGGTAGGAAAAAAATAGTGTGCCTCGGTCCATATTCAGATGACATCAGTTTTTTCTCTGAAAGCGGATAGCATTTTTCATCTTGAGTCCTTTGGGATTGTCTTAGATCATTGTATTGCTGAGAACAGCTAAGTCATTCACAGTTGTTCATTATACAGTGTTACTGTTACTGTGTACAATGGTCTCCTGGTTCTGCTCACTTCACTCTGTATCAGTTCATGTAAGTCTTCCTAGGTTTTCCTGAAATCATCCTGCTCATCATTTTTTACAGCAAAATAATATTCCATTACAATATTATACTACAACTTGTTCATCTACTATGGGACTTCATCTTAGAGGAAGAAGATGGTTAAGGTCTTTGAATATAATTGTTTTTGAGTAGAGGGAAGGACATTCCAGGGATAGACAGCTATAAAAAAAAGGCATAGGGACAGGAAAGTTCAGGGCATACTTAGGAGACAGAGAATAGTGGTCACTTGGGATAAGCCATGAAGTACATGGAGGAAAATAATATAAATCTAGAAATATAAGAGGGTGTCAGATTTCAGGTGACGTTAAATACTAGGCAAAGGAGTTTGCCTCTTTCACTCTGATCTCAGAAGAAGTCTTTTTACTTCTAAGGGTAATCACTTTACCTGTGCTTTTGAACCTATTTGTTTCTGAACCATCTAAAGCCTTGTTTCAGCAACTGTCCCTCCTTTTTCACATAATTTCAATTTCTCTCTCTTCATTAGCATCTTCCCATGTGCCTATAAGCAAAGTCATATCTCCTCAATTGCTAAACAGTCTTCACTTGACCATTCTAACCCATCTTTTCTAAATTTTCTAAATCCTTCTTCCCTTCATTTCCAAACTTCTTGAAAATTGTCTGTACCACTTCTTCACCAACCACTCTCTTCTCAGTTTCTTGCAATCAGCCAGTCAATCTGCAAAATATATGTCAAGTGCTTACCTGCCAGATACTGTACTAACTGCTGGGAATAAAAAAAATACAAAATAGCCCCTCCTCTCAATTCCACTCCATTCTGGTAAACAGTAGGTATGCAAATAATGATATGCAAGAAAAATACAGAGTAAATGTACTCACAGGTCTACTAAAATTGCTCTCTAAGAGGTTCTTAATTGCAAACTAATTGCAAAATTAATTGCAAAATTGAATGACCTTCTATTATTCCTCATTCTCTATCTTTGGCCTTCTTTTTTCTCTCCATATTTCCTCCTGGCAATCTTCTTTATATTCATAGTTTCTCCTATCACTTCTATATAGGTGACTCACAAATCTCTGTCTTCAGTCTTCATGTCTCTTCAAAGCTCCATATTCAATATATCTTTGCTTACATTGTTCATTGATCAATTCAGTTGGTTTTTCATATTTAAATGTTTCTTTTGTTTTTTGTTTTTTCTTTCAGCAAAATAAGCACAAATTGATTAATCACCTACTGCATGTAGAGCACTGGGTTGTATTCTGTGAGTGATAAAACATTTGGATAAGAGACAATCCCTGACCTCAAGGATCTTACTATTTAGTAGGGGGATCAGACACACAGACAGATTACTGTACTGTATCACATGATAAAAGTATCAGAAAATGTAAAACAATGTTATGTGACTGATAAAGATAACAAAAAAAAAGTAAATGACAAATGTTGGAGGGGCTATGGGAGAACATGTACACCATTACATTGGTGGTGTTGTGAATTGGTTCAGCCATTCTAGAAAACAATTTAGAACTATTCCTCCAAAGTTACTAAGGTATGAATACCATTTACCTCAGATGTATCATTTCTGGACCTATTAACCTGTATCCCCTCCTGAAGACAAAAAGGATCTGTATGTATGAAAATATTTAAATATTTGTATCAGATCTTTTCTTTGTAGCCAAAAATTGGAAACTAAGGTCCTCTTTTTGTGTTTGATATGTATCTCCCACTGCTTAGCACAGTGCCTGGCACATAGTAGGTGGTTAATAAATGCTAATTGACTGACTTGGGGAATGATTAAACAAATTATAGGGTATTAATGTAATGGCATCTGCCATAAGAAATGATGAAATGGACAGTTTCAGAGGAAACTGGGAAGAGCTCTGTGAACTGATATTGAATGAAGTGAACAGAACCAGGAGAGTAATTTATACAATGATGGAGACATTATAGAGAAAAACTTTAAAAGCCTTCAGTAACTCTGATTAATGTATTGATAAAGCATGAGTCCAGAAGAATGACGATGATACATACCACTCACCCTCTAATAGAGAGTGATGAACTTAAAATGCAGACACATTTTTCAGATGTGGCTGAAATGAGAATTCATTTTGCTGAACTGCAGCTATGTATTTAGGACTTCTTTTTTCCAATTTGCCTTTTCTATTTGCTTAGTAGAAGAGGCAGAATTATTTTTTAAAATAGGAAAGATAAGGAATAAAGGTGATATAAAAAACTAAAAGTATTAATAAAAATTAAAAAGAAAAGGCATACAATGATAAAAATCTATCATAAGTTAGATAAGACAAGTGTAAGAAACTACAGCAGACGGGATGGGATACAAGGCATATGAACCCAAGGGTGGTATAAGAAAGAAAGAAAGACAAAAGTATACATGCCCAACTTCTAGCATGTATCAGTACAGGAGCCTTTGGGAAATAACACCTTAACTCAAATATGC
Organism: Vombatus ursinus; assembly: GCF_900497805.2. Classification (NCBI taxonomy): domain Eukaryota; kingdom Metazoa; phylum Chordata; class Mammalia; order Diprotodontia; family Vombatidae; genus Vombatus; species Vombatus ursinus. The sequence continues at coordinate 2,526 of NW_020949019.1, read as the reverse complement.
ATTTCTGATGGTAAAATTTTCTGGTTCTTTATCAGGCCAGTGTAGATAATTTTGAGTCCCTGCCTTGGCCTTTGGGCACTATTTAATGCATACTTTAAAGGTAGCCACATATTCTTGGTATGCTTAAGGATGGCTCTGGTTTTATAGTAAACCTTTGTGAAACCATATTAAAAATATCCTTTATAGTTTCTCTAGAACTATTAAAATGTTATTTCTCTGCTCTAAAAAGTTCTTTCCAAAATCACTAGAAAAGCCCATTGAAAAGATAGGTGATAGGTAAGGTAAACTAAGACTTTTCTTAGGGAAATGGATTAAAGGTAATAACCAAACTTAACTCTTGTCTAGATAAGATTCTTGCCTCCCTACCCACCTGAAGTAATTGTCCACCTAAAGGCAGTGTCCTTTTTTCCTTTTAAGGTTAAGATACTGATTACAGGCAGGAAATCTTTACAATTCTGAAGAGAAATCATACAGGAAGGAGCTGAGGGATGACTATTCTGGCATATTAACCAAAAACTGTATTTCGACATCTCATAATCATTTCCTTGTTCAAGATTCCTATAAATGTTACCTGCAATTGTCCTAGGGCAAAGAGTCATGATGAGGAGCATGAACTATTGTATTTTGGATATCATCCCCTCTACAAGCTAGAATTGGCTTGGATATAGATTAGTGATACATCAAATAAAATTGTTTATGGTAGACTAGCATAAATCAAATGATGCAGTATTAATATCAATAGTTTTTTCATGACCCTGTAGAAGACTTTAGGAGATTTTTTATTTGGAGAGATATTTTTGTATTTGGAGAGATATTTTTTTATTTGAAGAGATATTTTTAAATTTTCTTCTTGACAAAGAAATATTTAGAGTTTAGATGAATGGTTGGAATATCTTCCCATTCCCCTCCTCCCTATTCAGAACAAATATAGACTTGGCTGCCCAGAGCCCTCTTTCTGGTTTGTGTTGAAATTATTGAGAAGGCGCCCTTGTCTGTTTCACATATCTCTCTCCAAATGGAGAATAGAGGAGTCTCAAAGAAATGGGAGCCAACCTAACAGTTGTTTCTCCTGCTGTTTTATCTGTAACCAGATTCAGCTTTTCAATTTGCAAAGCAGCACACAAAAGAAAACTCAGTGACTAGAGCAGCTCCTGCAGCCCAAAATGACATGGTGCCAATAACTGGAGAAACCAAACTTTTCTTTAAATCCTCTTTGTTCCATAGATAATTGATGACATTGGTAGGAAATATGAGGAACTGCATGACTCACAGGGAAACTGACCCTCTTCAAGTATAATTAGGGTTTTTTTGGGGTAGATTCTGAAGTTCTTATTTGTTATAGAATTTTAGGAAGTGGCAGAACTATGGAATTTTGTTTATGTCATTCAAAGAAAGGATTTAGAATATCTTAGGCAGAAGTTACTTTATAAGTAAGCCAATTCAACCTTTTGATTTATTTAAAATGTTTTTTTATGTAAGTGATAGTCTTAACAAATATAAATAAAAAATAACAAACTCCAAATCAAATATAATTCTACTTTATAGTTAATATACTTTTAAAAAGACAACAATATAATCTTTGACAAAATATTGAAACAATTATTTACTCAATGGTCATTTCCCAATTCTTTCTTTGTAAATATTTATATTTATTTATTTTTTAATTGATTTATTTGTTTTTAGTTTTCAACATTCACTTCCACAAGATTTTGAGTTCCAAAATTTCTCCCCATCTTGTCCCTCCCCTCACCCCAATATGGCATTCATTCTGAATACCCCTTTCCCTAATCTGTCTCTCCCTCCCTTCTCTTACCCCCTTCCCCTTCAATTTTCCTATAGGGCAGAATAGATTTCTATACCCCATTTCCTGCATATCTTATTTCCCAGTTGCATGTGAAATTTTTTTTAACATTTGTTTTTAAAACTTTGGGTTCCAAATTTTCTCCCTTTCTCCCTCCCCACCCACCGTCATTGAGAAGGTAAAAACTTGATACAGGTTATACATGTGTAGTCATGCAAAACACTTCCATAGTAGTCATGATGTGAAAAACTAAGTATATTTCCCTTCATCCTATCCCACCCTCCATTTACTCTATTCTCTCTTTGGACCCTGTTCCTCCTCAGAAGTGTTTGCTTCTGATTACCCCCTCCCCCAATATGCCCTCCCCTCTATCATACCCCTACTCTCTTGTCCCCTTCCCCATCCTGTTTTTCTGTAGGGTAAGATAGATTTCCATACCCAATTGAGTGTGTATGGTATTCCCTCCTTAAGCCAAATCTAATGAGAATAAGATTCATTCATTCCCTCTCACCTTCCCCCATTTCTCCTTCACTGTAAAAGCCTTTCCTTGTCTGTTTTATGTGAAATAATTTACCCCATTCTACCTCTCCCTTTGTCCTTCTCCCAGTATAATCCTCTCTCACCTCTTAATTTTATTCTCCAGATATCACCCTTTCATCTTCAACTCACCCTTTGCCCTCTATCTATCTATCTATCTATCTATCTATCTATCTATCTATCTATCT
>NW_020949018.1:0-3783 GCF_900497805.2 Vombatus ursinus | reverse complement strand
TATCTATCTATCTATCTATCTATCTATCTATCTATCTATCTATCTATGTATCTATCTATCTGTCTGTCTGTCTGTCTGTCTGTCTGCCTGTCTATCTATCTATCTGGCGGTCTGTATATCTATCTATCTATCTATCTATATATATACAAGCATATAATTTTTTCCCTCTAACTGCTCTAACACTGATAAAGGACTCATGAGTTACAAATATCATCTTTCCATGAAGGAATGTAAACAGTTCAACCTTAATAAGTCTCTTATGATTTCTCTTTCCTGTTTACCTCTTCATGTTCTCTTGAGTCTTATATCTGAAAGTCAAATTTTCTATTCAGCTCTGGTCTTTTCATTAAGAATGCTTGAAAGTCCTCTATTTCACTGAATTTCCATTTTTCCCCTGAAGGATTAAACTCAGTTTTTCTGGGTAGGTGATTCTTCACTGTAATCCTATCTCCTTTGCCCTCTGGAATATTCTATTCCAAGCCCTCTGATCCCTTAAAGTAGAAGTTGCCAAATCTTGTGTTATCCTGATTGTGTTTCCACAATACATAAATTGTTTCTTTCTGTCTACTTGCAATATTTTCTCCTTGACCTGGGAACTCTGGAATTTGGCTACAATGTTCCTAAGAGTTTTCTTTTGGGGATCTCTTTCAGGAGGTGATCAGTGGATTGTTTCCATTTCTATTTTGCCCTTTGGTTCTAAAATATCAGGGCAGTTTTCCTTGATAATTTCTTGAAAGATGATGTCTAGGCTCTTTTTTTGATCATGGCTTTTGAGATAGTCCAATAATTTTTAAATTCTCTCTCCTGGATCTATTTTCCAGGTCAGTTGTTTTTCCAATGAGATATTTCAGATTGTCTTATTTTTTTTATTATTTTGGTTTTGTTTTATAATGTCTTAATTTCTCCTAAAGTCACTAGCTTCCAATTTCTTCATTCTAATTTTTAAGGAAGTATTTTCTTCAGTGAGCTTTTGGACTTCCTTTTCCATTTTTCTCTGCTCATATAACTATCAACATAGTATGGATCCTCATCACTCTCATGGATTAGTGAAGTTGCTTTCCAGTTGGACTCCTTGCCTCCAGTCCTTCTCCACTCCAATCCATCTTTGACTTAGCTGCCAAAGTATTTTTTTTTAAAGCATAGGTTGGAGCATTTTACAACCTTTCCCCAATGCTTTCTGCATTTAATAAATTCCAAAGTTTCTGTGCTATCTTCAGGATCAAAATCCTCTAGGGTGTAAACCCTTTATAGTCTAGAACCTTTCACCATTTTAATGTTATCTGATCTAGCTACACTGGTCTTCCTGCTTTTCCTTACATACAACATTCCATCTCCAAACTGTGCCTTTACACTGACTTTGTTTCCATGCTTGGAATGCTTTCCATTCTCATTTCTAATCCTAAGATTCCTTGACTTCCTTCAAAGTTCAGTTCACTCCACTTTCTACAGGAGGCATTTTCCATTGCAACCTCTTTACCCATTAAGCCCTCTGCTCCATTCCTCTCTATAATTATCTTTCATGTACTTTGTATGTATCCTATAGATACATATTTACATATTGATTCCCCCATTAGAATGTGAGCTCCTTGAGGGCAGGGATGTTATTTTTATCTTTCATTATATTCCTAGCACTTAGAAGAGTATCTGGCACATTGTTAATGGCTAATAAGTGCTTATTGCTTGACTGATGACTGACTTTTTTACATTTAAGAATACATTTAATTTCTATAAATGTTCAGTATGTCCTTTAAAGAAATATATATCTTTATAAATTTTTCATTGTTTGCTCCATATATATATACATATATATGTATATATGTGTGTATATATATACATATATGTATATATGTGTGTGTATATATACATATATGTATATATGTGTGTATATATACATATATATATCAAAGATATAGCTTATTCAATGTTTTCGAGTTTGTAACTTCTTTGTTTATTATGTTCTGATAGTAGTGGAGTTGTGGAAATCTGCTTGTGTTTTAATATTATATTAGTATTACTAAATATATAGTATTTTAAAATTACTTCTTAAGCTAACTATATTATTATCTGGTGTAAATTTATATTTGATATATTTATTATACCTTTAAAAGATGTAATTTATTTATTTTTTCTTGACACTTGTGTGAGTTCAACTTTTTCAGATAACATCAATGAATCTTTCAATTTTATTTTGGCTATAGTCTAATAAATTTTATTCTAGCCTTTCAACTTCACTATTTGCATATGTATTTATATTAAATGTGTTTCTTTACTACAACATATCATTGTATTTATTTTTTAAAATCTATGTCCTCGTCATTTTCATTTTGTGGGATAATTTAATCAATTTACATTTAATGTTACAACTGTCAGTTTTGACTTACCATTATATATTAAATTATTTGTTTTCTCAGAAGTAAACAGAAGCTTTCATAGTTTTACTATTTATATAACTAAACCAGACATTTTAACAATAACATGACTCTTGTCTTTTATGCTATTAAATCTAAAATCATCTATAATACTCAACTTTCCCCTTTTCAAAGATAAGAACTTTTCCTTGGGATTGTGACTAATCCTTTCTTTTTGCCCTTTTTTCATGAATCTTTTCTCTTTTGTTTTTATTTCTCTGAAATACCCTTTTAGTTACATTTTCGTATTTTAAAATATCTTTTTTGTCCTCGTTTTTTCTTCTCCACATTGTCTTCTTTAACCCAACTGTATCACTCAGTAATTTAACTAATACCATACTATGATTATTTTTGTTTCAACATAGCTAATCATGTTAAGATTTTAACTATAATTAAATACTTAGTAAATATCAAATGTCAAAAACCCTTAACTCTTTAGGGTGTCTCTCTAGATCAATTTCAGTGGATCTTCTAAAGTAATGTTTTGTTTCTCTGCTTTGAAATCGTTTTGGCTTTTAAGTGGTTTTATTTTATCTATAAATAGAATGTTTAGGTTTGCAAATAGATTTTGAGATGGAAACTTGTGGTCATCCAAAAAAATCCCTATTTTTTGGACCAACCTCATCTATGATATTCTAGATGAAAACCTGCCTGGAAATTTTTTTTTCTGGAATCTTCTTTACATGGATTTTTCCATACTTGAAACTTCCATTTCTAAAAGAAGCTTGTCAGTTGGCAACCTCCTCACTTTGACATTAAATGTGTGAAACTAAACAGATTCACATGTTATTCTAGTATTCCCTATAAAGCACCTAGTCCCTTTAAGCATACCTGAGTTCCTTTGATATACTAAATGGTGAGAAACTCAGGAATCCCTTCTACCAAAGCAGGAAGAGTCATGATAACCAGAATTAGCTGTGTCTCAAGTGCAGGGATTAACCTTTTTCAGGGTCAGCATGAACTTCCTTTTACTCATGCCTTTGCTTATAGACCATTACAAGGAAAGGCCTATTGCTTTCAACATTTAATAACTAGATTAATTATTTTTAAAGTTATTTTTATCTTCTTTAATAATTTCATATTTTTGAGGAAAATCTAGGGGAATCCTATTGGATTTTTATATGTAATCTCTTATTTTAGTTTGATATGTGTTTTCCTCTTTATTGTCATAGTTTTAAAGTTTTCCTGTGTGAGATGATTGTTAAGTTTCTTCTTTTTGGTATAATTTTAAGATTCTTTCCACTTATAAAGTATTACTTATAAGCAATAGTTCTGGGCAATTTACTTTAAAAATGTTTGGATTTGTAATGATGAGGCTTTTTTCTTTTGGGGGGTATTTTTGAATTATCATAATTCTGAAGTTCTCTTTCTTTAA
>NW_020949017.1:0-6450 GCF_900497805.2 Vombatus ursinus | reverse complement strand
CATAAAATTCAGATCATCAAGCTAAATTACTGGCAGAACAAGTTCCTTCCCCAACGGCCATTCTCCCTTCTGATGTATATGCCACAGTGGTGTCTTTACTGAAGGACAGATGCTGTTGGGGCACCTTTATTAATTGCTGGGCTCATGTTGTTCAACAGTCTGACAATCAGAGTAATTCACCCTAGCTCTTTGGGGGTGCACACACTTTTAGGAAGAGAATATTCAATACATGTTATCACTGACATTTACTGGAATGTATCTTGGATGAACACTGCCCTTTGAAATTGTGCATTCAGAGAAAATGGGTTTTGTGTTCAGTGGAGAATGTTTGTGATAACCTACAGCCCAAGAGGCCCCCATGAGACTTTCCTTGAGCTCTTCCACCCATCATTATCTCTCTGTCCCATGAATCATTATTTATATCACTCTGTTGGCTTTAATCACATACTGCCTCCTGGTTTTTTTGTGTTTTTTTTTTTGGTTTACATTTTTTCACTTGAATTATTATTTAATTCTTCTTGTTAAAAACCAAGACCTCTGTTACAGACACCAAAAAAGGTAAATCATTGGGTCAGGTCCCTTTCTATGTGGTTATAGTACTACTCCAGTCTCTAAGATGACTGCTGTAGTAGTTCATGACAAATATGTCCAGTGAATAGTAAAACCCTGTGTTCCCAGGAAACACAATTGAAGATACATCTCTTGGGCACATAACTGAGCTGATTCAACCCCTTAGAGAGTCACAGAAACTTGAACCTGTTAGCATAACACAGAAGGTCATGTAGTTAGGTCAGGGGATGTGCAGGCAGTAACTGTAGTCTGTAGTTTTGAGGAGTACACTAGTTTTACTGCCATACTGGGACTGAACTGTAGGTATCAGATAAAAGAATAGAAAATAAGTTTTTCACTGCTAATGTTTGAAGGCTAGTCCTTAGTCATAAAGTTTGTATACTATGTGAAAATGCTTTAAATAGAAGGGACAAAATAGGAGAGAGATGGGACCTCATCTTTTTAAAAAAATAATATTTCATTTCCCCCCAATTACATGTAAAAACAATTTTTAGCATTTTTTATAAAAGATTTGAGTTCCAAATTCTATCCTTCCCTTTCTCCCCTCCCCCTTCCAGGAGATGATAAGCAATCTGATACAGGTTATACATTGGCAATCATGTAAAACATTTCCATAATAGTTATTTTTGTGGAAGAAGACTCAAAACAAGAAATAGAAAGAAAGGATAAAAGGAAGGAAGGAAGGATGGAAGGAAGGTAGGAAAAAAATAGTGTGCCTCGGTCCATATTCAGATGACATCAGTTTTTTCTCTGAAAGCGGATAGCATTTTTCATCTTGAGTCCTTTGGGATTGTCTTAGATCATTGTATTGCTGAGAACAGCTAAGTCATTCACAGTTGTTCATTATACAGTGTTACTGTTACTGTGTACAATGGTCTCCTGGTTCTGCTCACTTCACTCTGTATCAGTTCATGTAAGTCTTCCTAGGTTTTCCTGAAATCATCCTGCTCATCATTTTTTACAGCAAAATAATATTCCATTACAATATTATACTACAACTTGTTCATCTACTATGGGACTTCATCTTAGAGGAAGAAGATGGTTAAGGTCTTTGAATATAATTGTTTTTGAGTAGAGGGAAGGACATTCCAGGGATAGACAGCTATAAAAAAAAGGCATAGGGACAGGAAAGTTCAGGGCATACTTAGGAGACAGAGAATAGTGGTCACTTGGGATAAGCCATGAAGTACATGGAGGAAAATAATATAAATCTAGAAATATAAGAGGGTGTCAGATTTCAGGTGACGTTAAATACTAGGCAAAGGAGTTTGCCTCTTTCACTCTGATCTCAGAAGAAGTCTTTTTACTTCTAAGGGTAATCACTTTACCTGTGCTTTTGAACCTATTTGTTTCTGAACCATCTAAAGCCTTGTTTCAGCAACTGTCCCTCCTTTTTCACATAATTTCAATTTCTCTCTCTTCATTAGCATCTTCCCATGTGCCTATAAGCAAAGTCATATCTCCTCAATTGCTAAACAGTCTTCACTTGACCATTCTAACCCATCTTTTCTAAATTTTCTAAATCCTTCTTCCCTTCATTTCCAAACTTCTTGAAAATTGTCTGTACCACTTCTTCACCAACCACTCTCTTCTCAGTTTCTTGCAATCAGCCAGTCAATCTGCAAAATATATGTCAAGTGCTTACCTGCCAGATACTGTACTAACTGCTGGGAATAAAAAAAATACAAAATAGCCCCTCCTCTCAATTCCACTCCATTCTGGTAAACAGTAGGTATGCAAATAATGATATGCAAGAAAAATACAGAGTAAATGTACTCACAGGTCTACTAAAATTGCTCTCTAAGAGGTTCTTAATTGCAAACTAATTGCAAAATTAATTGCAAAATTGAATGACCTTCTATTATTCCTCATTCTCTATCTTTGGCCTTCTTTTTTCTCTCCATATTTCCTCCTGGCAATCTTCTTTATATTCATAGTTTCTCCTATCACTTCTATATAGGTGACTCACAAATCTCTGTCTTCAGTCTTCATGTCTCTTCAAAGCTCCATATTCAATATATCTTTGCTTACATTGTTCATTGATCAATTCAGTTGGTTTTTCATATTTAAATGTTTCTTTTGTTTTTTGTTTTTTCTTTCAGCAAAATAAGCACAAATTGATTAATCACCTACTGCATGTAGAGCACTGGGTTGTATTCTGTGAGTGATAAAACATTTGGATAAGAGACAATCCCTGACCTCAAGGATCTTACTATTTAGTAGGGGGATCAGACACACAGACAGATTACTGTACTGTATCACATGATAAAAGTATCAGAAAATGTAAAACAATGTTATGTGACTGATAAAGATAACAAAAAAAAAGTAAATGACAAATGTTGGAGGGGCTATGGGAGAACATGTACACCATTACATTGGTGGTGTTGTGAATTGGTTCAGCCATTCTAGAAAACAATTTAGAACTATTCCTCCAAAGTTACTAAGGTATGAATACCATTTACCTCAGATGTATCATTTCTGGACCTATTAACCTGTATCCCCTCCTGAAGACAAAAAGGATCTGTATGTATGAAAATATTTAAATATTTGTATCAGATCTTTTCTTTGTAGCCAAAAATTGGAAACTAAGGTCCTCTTTTTGTGTTTGATATGTATCTCCCACTGCTTAGCACAGTGCCTGGCACATAGTAGGTGGTTAATAAATGCTAATTGACTGACTTGGGGAATGATTAAACAAATTATAGGGTATTAATGTAATGGCATCTGCCATAAGAAATGATGAAATGGACAGTTTCAGAGGAAACTGGGAAGAGCTCTGTGAACTGATATTGAATGAAGTGAACAGAACCAGGAGAGTAATTTATACAATGATGGAGACATTATAGAGAAAAACTTTAAAAGCCTTCAGTAACTCTGATTAATGTATTGATAAAGCATGAGTCCAGAAGAATGACGATGATACATACCACTCACCCTCTAATAGAGAGTGATGAACTTAAAATGCAGACACATTTTTCAGATGTGGCTGAAATGAGAATTCATTTTGCTGAACTGCAGCTATGTATTTAGGACTTCTTTTTTCCAATTTGCCTTTTCTATTTGCTTAGTAGAAGAGGCAGAATTATTTTTTAAAATAGGAAAGATAAGGAATAAAGGTGATATAAAAAACTAAAAGTATTAATAAAAATTAAAAAGAAAAGGCATACAATGATAAAAATCTATCATAAGTTAGATAAGACAAGTGTAAGAAACTACAGCAGACGGGATGGGATACAAGGCATATGAACCCAAGGGTGGTATAAGAAAGAAAGAAAGACAAAAGTATACATGCCCAACTTCTAGCATGTATCAGTACAGGAGCCTTTGGGAAATAACACCTTAACTCAAATATGCATTTCTGATGGTAAAATTTTCTGGTTCTTTATCAGGCCAGTGTAGATAATTTTGAGTCCCTGCCTTGGCCTTTGGGCACTATTTAATGCATACTTTAAAGGTAGCCACATATTCTTGGTATGCTTAAGGATGGCTCTGGTTTTATAGTAAACCTTTGTGAAACCATATTAAAAATATCCTTTATAGTTTCTCTAGAACTATTAAAATGTTATTTCTCTGCTCTAAAAAGTTCTTTCCAAAATCACTAGAAAAGCCCATTGAAAAGATAGGTGATAGGTAAGGTAAACTAAGACTTTTCTTAGGGAAATGGATTAAAGGTAATAACCAAACTTAACTCTTGTCTAGATAAGATTCTTGCCTCCCTACCCACCTGAAGTAATTGTCCACCTAAAGGCAGTGTCCTTTTTTCCTTTTAAGGTTAAGATACTGATTACAGGCAGGAAATCTTTACAATTCTGAAGAGAAATCATACAGGAAGGAGCTGAGGGATGACTATTCTGGCATATTAACCAAAAACTGTATTTCGACATCTCATAATCATTTCCTTGTTCAAGATTCCTATAAATGTTACCTGCAATTGTCCTAGGGCAAAGAGTCATGATGAGGAGCATGAACTATTGTATTTTGGATATCATCCCCTCTACAAGCTAGAATTGGCTTGGATATAGATTAGTGATACATCAAATAAAATTGTTTATGGTAGACTAGCATAAATCAAATGATGCAGTATTAATATCAATAGTTTTTTCATGACCCTGTAGAAGACTTTAGGAGATTTTTTATTTGGAGAGATATTTTTGTATTTGGAGAGATATTTTTTTATTTGAAGAGATATTTTTAAATTTTCTTCTTGACAAAGAAATATTTAGAGTTTAGATGAATGGTTGGAATATCTTCCCATTCCCCTCCTCCCTATTCAGAACAAATATAGACTTGGCTGCCCAGAGCCCTCTTTCTGGTTTGTGTTGAAATTATTGAGAAGGCGCCCTTGTCTGTTTCACATATCTCTCTCCAAATGGAGAATAGAGGAGTCTCAAAGAAATGGGAGCCAACCTAACAGTTGTTTCTCCTGCTGTTTTATCTGTAACCAGATTCAGCTTTTCAATTTGCAAAGCAGCACACAAAAGAAAACTCAGTGACTAGAGCAGCTCCTGCAGCCCAAAATGACATGGTGCCAATAACTGGAGAAACCAAACTTTTCTTTAAATCCTCTTTGTTCCATAGATAATTGATGACATTGGTAGGAAATATGAGGAACTGCATGACTCACAGGGAAACTGACCCTCTTCAAGTATAATTAGGGTTTTTTTGGGGTAGATTCTGAAGTTCTTATTTGTTATAGAATTTTAGGAAGTGGCAGAACTATGGAATTTTGTTTATGTCATTCAAAGAAAGGATTTAGAATATCTTAGGCAGAAGTTACTTTATAAGTAAGCCAATTCAACCTTTTGATTTATTTAAAATGTTTTTTTATGTAAGTGATAGTCTTAACAAATATAAATAAAAAATAACAAACTCCAAATCAAATATAATTCTACTTTATAGTTAATATACTTTTAAAAAGACAACAATATAATCTTTGACAAAATATTGAAACAATTATTTACTCAATGGTCATTTCCCAATTCTTTCTTTGTAAATATTTATATTTATTTATTTTTTAATTGATTTATTTGTTTTTAGTTTTCAACATTCACTTCCACAAGATTTTGAGTTCCAAAATTTCTCCCCATCTTGTCCCTCCCCTCACCCCAATATGGCATTCATTCTGAATACCCCTTTCCCTAATCTGTCTCTCCCTCCCTTCTCTTACCCCCTTCCCCTTCAATTTTCCTATAGGGCAGAATAGATTTCTATACCCCATTTCCTGCATATCTTATTTCCCAGTTGCATGTGAAATTTTTTTTAACATTTGTTTTTAAAACTTTGGGTTCCAAATTTTCTCCCTTTCTCCCTCCCCACCCACCGTCATTGAGAAGGTAAAAACTTGATACAGGTTATACATGTGTAGTCATGCAAAACACTTCCATAGTAGTCATGATGTGAAAAACTAAGTATATTTCCCTTCATCCTATCCCACCCTCCATTTACTCTATTCTCTCTTTGGACCCTGTTCCTCCTCAGAAGTGTTTGCTTCTGATTACCCCCTCCCCCAATATGCCCTCCCCTCTATCATACCCCTACTCTCTTGTCCCCTTCCCCATCCTGTTTTTCTGTAGGGTAAGATAGATTTCCATACCCAATTGAGTGTGTATGGTATTCCCTCCTTAAGCCAAATCTAATGAGAATAAGATTCATTCATTCCCTCTCACCTTCCCCCATTTCTCCTTCACTGTAAAAGCCTTTCCTTGTCTGTTTTATGTGAAATAATTTACCCCATTCTACCTCTCCCTTTGTCCTTCTCCCAGTATAATCCTCTCTCACCTCTTAATTTTATTCTCCAGATATCACCCTTTCATCTTCAACTCACCCTTTGCCCTCTATCTATCTATCTATCTATCTATCTATCTATCTATCTATCTATCT
>NW_020949016.1:0-3077 GCF_900497805.2 Vombatus ursinus | reverse complement strand
TTAGTTCTCCAGATAATAAGACAAATCACACTATAAATATGCATTTGTCCTAACTTGTTTCTAATCATCACAGATGTAGGAGGTCTTTCTTTACTAAAAGCAATCATTAAAATGATTCTATTTATTGAGATTTGAGGATCTAAGGAGGCCAGTTAGCTGTATTAACCTAATTCTCCAGTTATGGCTTAATTCTCTCTTTCCCTTAACTAACATTTCTAGGCAAATATTTTTCAAGCTTCTTAGGCATCCTAAGAAATACAAGAAAATAGCATGCTGCTTTCAGCTTGAAAAGAAAACAAACCATCAAAACACTAACATACTTTTCAAAAGGCTTTTAACATACTCTCCTATAAGGTCACTTCGAAGTCTAAATCTATGAAATTATAAATGTAGCCTGCTCTGTTGAGAAGGTGGGCATTCTAATTCAAAGAAGGACACTCTTTTATTTGCTTCAATGTGTTCTTTTAACCGTATTCTAATGCCTTCTACAATACAAATGTATGTTTTGGGCCCAGGCTTGTAATGTCATTGATTCATTGATCCGCTCCCTATGGATGTAGAGCAACAGCTATCTCCAAATTACAGCTCTAAAGAGTAGACTGAAGCATTGAGAAATGAAGTGACTTACCCATGGTCACACAGTTATTATGAGTTGAAGTCAGGACTTAAACCCAGGTCTTCTTGATCTCAAGGCCAGAATGATTTTCACTATGCCATAATGCCTCCATATACACTAAACATTAGAAGTACTAAGCCCCTGATAACTTAGGTTTGTTTCCTACTAAATTGTTTCATTAACACATGGCATTTGTTCTAGAGAAATGGGTTAAGAATCAACAATTGTTTTATCCCTTATGTGATCTCCCCAAATCACATACCCTCCTACTTACTAAAGCTATATAAATTTAAAAGTCAGCATTTTATTCTTACCCAGCTTTGAGGCCTTTGATTTCACACAATTTTTCTAGTTGCTCATAATCAATTAGTTTAGAAGACTTTAATTCTGCCAAAAAAAAAATAGAAAGAAAAAAAGAAAAAATTTAAAGTAAGCAATTTTCTAAAGTCACATAAACTGAGGTAAATGTGTAAATGAAGTTTAATACAGTTAGAAAATTCAGTAAGTATTGAAGTGAAATATTAGTAGCATTAATCTGATATGAGTAGCATTGAATTGGGCAGGTGGGTAGGTAAAATGTTAGTTAACTCATTCAGTCAGTAAGCATTTATTAGAGAACAACTACATGCCAGACTCTGCTAGGTACTGAGTATACAAAGAGGGGGAAAAATCAGCTCCTACTCTTAAGAAACTTACAATCTACTATGTCTACAGTTATGTTTATACCAAACTTACACAAAGTAAATACAAAGAAATTGGAGAGGGAGAGACAGGGGACACCATAAGCCTAACATTTGGGGAAAATCAGGAAAAGTCTTGTGTAGGATTTCAACATTTGAACTTAGCTTGGAAGGGGTTCATTAAGGACATTGCATCCAGATATGTCTCTCAGAATCTTAAAATTTGGAATGCCACAGAGAAGGAACATTTTTTTAAAAAAAAAACAGGAGCCTTTCCATGGAAAGATAAAGTAGAGTTGGTTGAAACCGAAGATAGTAAACACCTACTGGTGGTTGGAGAAGGAAAGGAAAAGTGAGCTATCCAACCTTTGTTCTTAATTGTACCCTATCTTCTTACCTTGTTCTCTATTTCAGTGATCTCCAAAGGGGAAGCCATGGAATAACTACAAGGGAACTCCAACTCAACTCCAAGGGGTGGGTGATTAGCCAATCAGAATAGAAAAAGATGGACTGAATTACACTTTCCCCCTCTCACTCCCCAGCGAATCTTGAGCATATCTGTAATATAATTACCCCATGTTGTTCCACAACTGATCTGGCCTTCCAGGGCTAACTGGGACAGGACCCTCAGAACAAGAAGCATATAAGCCCAATCATTCCCACACCCTATCTTCCTTCATCCACAGCAGCAGGTTCTGCCTTTTGGGCAATGGTTAATGAGTAATCCCTTATCACTAACAACACAGATAATTCTCATTCTCATTCTCTCTCTCTCTCTCTCTCTCTCTCTCTCTCTCTCTCCCCCCTCCCCCCCTTCCTCTTCCTCCCTCCCTCCCTCTCTATTTTTAATATTCTCAGTCATCCTGGGTTAAAATTAAATTTTTTTCCACCAGATCTATTTCTCTTCCAAACTTTACCATTTCTGTAGAGGGTACCACCATTTTTCTACTCTCCCAGGTTCTCAACCTCCTGCTTATCTTTTGTTCCCTACCAAATTGAAATTCCTTTCTTCAAAGTTACCACTTTTGTCTTAATTGTTAAATCTGATAGTCTTTTTATCCCCATTAATCCTTCTTGGCCTCTCTGCAACATTTAACACTCCTAACCACCCTCTCCTCTCGGATGCTCCTTTTCTGAATTGTTGTTATCCTGCTATCTCCTCCTACCTGTGTCATAACTCCACCTTGGTATCCTTTGCTGGGACATCACTTATATCACACCTTCTAACTATGGGTATTCCCAAAGGCTCTGTCCTGGATGTTCTCTTTTCTCTGTTCGCTCTGTCACTTGGGTATTTCAACAACTCCCATAGGTTAAATTATCATCTTTCTGAATAGTCCCAACAGCACAAACTGTCATTCTGAACGGAATGTTTAAAATGGAACTTGTTCATTCTCCCCACTTGTTCATTCTTCAAAGATGTCTCTTTGCTCCTATTCTCTCCCCACTCCAGTCCAATGTCCACACTCCTACAAAATTAATTGTCCTAAAATGTAAGTATGACTATGTTAACTTCCCTACTCAGTCAGCACCAATGCCTCTCCATTGACTCTTGTTGTTCATTCATTCAGTCATGTCTGACTCTGTGACTCCATAGACCCATACCTGGCCTATCTTCCACTAACTCCTTAAAGTCTGTTCTCGCTCATGTTTGTTGCTTTCATGACATTATCTATCCATCTCATTCTCTACCATCTCCCTCTCTTCTGCCTTCAATCTTTCTCAACATCAAGGTCTTTTCCAATGAGTTCTGACTCCTCATTACATGTTGAAAATATTTA
>NW_020949015.1:0-3077 GCF_900497805.2 Vombatus ursinus | reverse complement strand
TTAGTTCTCCAGATAATAAGACAAATCACACTATAAATATGCATTTGCCCTAACTTGTTTCTAATCATCACAGATGTAGGAGGTCTTTCTTTACTAAAAGCAATCATTAAAATGATTCTATTTATTGAGATTTGAGGATCTAAGGAGGCCAGTTAGCTGTATTAACCTAATTCTCCAGTTATGGCTTAATTCTCTCTTTCCCTTAACTAACATTTCTAGGCAAATATTTTTCAAGCTTCTTAGGCATCCTAAGAAATACAAGAAAATAGCATGCTGCTTTCAGCTTGAAAAGAAAACAAACCATCAAAACACTAACATACTTTTCAAAAGGCTTTTAACATACTCTCCTATAAGGTCACTTCGAAGTCTAAATCTATGAAATTATAAATGTAGCCTGCTCTGTTGAGAAGGTGGGCATTCTAATTCAAAGAAGGACACTCTTTTATTTGCTTCAATGTGTTCTTTTAACCGTATTCTAATGCCTTCTACAATACAAATGTATGTTTTGGGCCCAGGCTTGTAATGTCATTGATTCATTGATCCGCTCCCTATGGATGTAGAGCAACAGCTATCTCCAAATTACAGCTCTAAAGAGTAGACTGAAGCATTGAGAAATGAAGTGACTTACCCATGGTCACACAGTTATTATGAGTTGAAGTCAGGACTTAAACCCAGGTCTTCTTGATCTCAAGGCCAGAATGATTTTCACTATGCCATAATGCCTCCATATACACTAAACATTAGAAGTACTAAGCCCCTGATAACTTAGGTTTGTTTCCTACTAAATTGTTTCATTAACACATGGCATTTGTTCTAGAGAAATGGGTTAAGAATCAACAATTGTTTTATCCCTTATGTGATCTCCCCAAATCACATACCCTCCTACTTACTAAAGCTATATAAATTTAAAAGTCAGCATTTTATTCTTACCCAGCTTTGAGGCCTTTGATTTCACACAATTTTTCTAGTTGCTCATAATCAATTAGTTTAGAAGACTTTAATTCTGCCAAAAAAAAAATAGAAAGAAAAAAAGAAAAAATTTAAAGTAAGCAATTTTCTAAAGTCACATAAACTGAGGTAAATGTGTAAATGAAGTTTAATACAGTTAGAAAATTCAGTAAGTATTGAAGTGAAATATTAGTAGCATTAATCTGATATGAGTAGCATTGAATTGGGCAGGTGGGTAGGTAAAATGTTAGTTAACTCATTCAGTCAGTAAGCATTTATTAGAGAACAACTACATGCCAGACTCTGCTAGGTACTGAGTATACAAAGAGGGGGAAAAATCAGCTCCTACTCTTAAGAAACTTACAATCTACTATGTCTACAGTTATGTTTATACCAAACTTACACAAAGTAAATACAAAGAAATTGGAGAGGGAGAGACAGGGGACACCATAAGCCTAACATTTGGGGAAAATCAGGAAAAGTCTTGTGTAGGATTTCAACATTTGAACTTAGCTTGGAAGGGGTTCATTAAGGACATTGCATCCAGATATGTCTCTCAGAATCTTAAAATTTGGAATGCCACAGAGAAGGAACATTTTTTTAAAAAAAAAACAGGAGCCTTTCCATGGAAAGATAAAGTAGAGTTGGTTGAAACCGAAGATAGTAAACACCTACTGGTGGTTGGAGAAGGAAAGGAAAAGTGAGCTATCCAACCTTTGTTCTTAATTGTACCCTATCTTCTTACCTTGTTCTCTATTTCAGTGATCTCCAAAGGGGAAGCCATGGAATAACTACAAGGGAACTCCAACTCAACTCCAAGGGGTGGGTGATTAGCCAATCAGAATAGAAAAAGATGGACTGAATTACACTTTCCCCCTCTCACTCCCCAGCGAATCTTGAGCATATCTGTAATATAATTACCCCATGTTGTTCCACAACTGATCTGGCCTTCCAGGGCTAACTGGGACAGGACCCTCAGAACAAGAAGCATATAAGCCCAATCATTCCCACACCCTATCTTCCTTCATCCACAGCAGCAGGTTCTGCCTTTTGGGCAATGGTTAATGAGTAATCCCTTATCACTAACAACACAGATAATTCTCATTCTCATTCTCTCTCTCTCTCTCTCTCTCTCTCTCTCTCTCTCTCCCCCCTCCCCCCCTTCCTCTTCCTCCCTCCCTCCCTCTCTATTTTTAATATTCTCAGTCATCCTGGGTTAAAATTAAATTTTTTTCCACCAGATCTATTTCTCTTCCAAACTTTACCATTTCTGTAGAGGGTACCACCATTTTTCTACTCTCCCAGGTTCTCAACCTCCTGCTTATCTTTTGTTCCCTACCAAATTGAAATTCCTTTCTTCAAAGTTACCACTTTTGTCTTAATTGTTAAATCTGATAGTCTTTTTATCCCCATTAATCCTTCTTGGCCTCTCTGCAACATTTAACACTCCTAACCACCCTCTCCTCTCGGATGCTCCTTTTCTGAATTGTTGTTATCCTGCTATCTCCTCCTACCTGTGTCATAACTCCACCTTGGTATCCTTTGCTGGGACATCACTTATATCACACCTTCTAACTATGGGTATTCCCAAAGGCTCTGTCCTGGATGTTCTCTTTTCTCTGTTCGCTCTGTCACTTGGGTATTTCAACAACTCCCATAGGTTAAATTATCATCTTTCTGAATAGTCCCAACAGCACAAACTGTCATTCTGAACGGAATGTTTAAAATGGAACTTGTTCATTCTCCCCACTTGTTCATTCTTCAAAGATGTCTCTTTGCTCCTATTCTCTCCCCACTCCAGTCCAATGTCCACACTCCTACAAAATTAATTGTCCTAAAATGTAAGTATGACTATGTTAACTTCCCTACTCAGTCAGCACCAATGCCTCTCCATTGACTCTTGTTGTTCATTCATTCAGTCATGTCTGACTCTGTGACTCCATAGACCCATACCTGGCCTATCTTCCACTAACTCCTTAAAGTCTGTTCTCGCTCATGTTTGTTGCTTTCATGACATTATCTATCCATCTCATTCTCTACCATCTCCCTCTCTTCTGCCTTCAATCTTTCTCAACATCAAGGTCTTTTCCAATGAGTTCTGACTCCTCATTACATGTTGAAAATATTTA
>NW_020949014.1:0-2243 GCF_900497805.2 Vombatus ursinus | reverse complement strand
CCCTTCAGAAGAATATAAGCACCTTGAGGGCAGGGCCTTTTTTTTTTTGTCTTTGTATCCCTAGAACCTTATATTACACCTAGTAGATGCTTAATAAAGGTTTGTTGCGTAGAATTGAACTCAGACTAGCAAAAATGGGCAGTGTCTAATGATCCTTAAAATAATTAAGGCTTGTGCTCTAATTCAAAAGCACCAAATACAGAGAGGAAGGAGTCCTTCCTCTTGAACAAGAAGGGTGTGCGTCTGAGCTGCGAGCATGAGGTGAAGGCTTCCTTTGCTGGATTGAGCCAAGCATAACTTTCACAAAGAGTTTAATCTTTTTCATACACTAGAGAAAACACTTTGAACTTTTACATACTTCTAAATGTAACAGCCTGGGGTGTAGCCTGGGGTATTTGAAATGGAGATGAGCATGGTCATTGAAAAAGGCTTCCTAAATGGAAATGAAAAGTTAGAATCACTCCCTGGAAGGGATCTTCGGGAATATCTGACTAGGATCAGAGTGAGAAGGGACTGTTAGAGACCTTCATTTTACAGATGAAGGAACTGAGGCCCAAAAAGGTGAAGGACCTTGCCCAACATCACATAACTGGTGAGTGACAGAGTAGCCAATGACACCCAGATCTCCTGACTTGCTTTGCTAGTTCTCTTACACCACAGATGCCTTAAATATACATTGTAAAACCCTACTTGAAAATACAGGGCAAAGGTATAATGAAATATGATGGAGATGTGGTTGGAACATGCATCCCCAGGCTGAGATGAACTGGTTTTCCCAAAGGTAATGCTGCTTTCTAGGGGCTTTATTGCTCCAGGGATCACGCCTGTGTCAAATACATGAGACGAGACATACTTTTTCGTTCTCCTTGCATAACCTCATAGACCATATTTGTGTCAGCAAATTCTAAACATGTTCTGTGGAGTGGAGAGGAGGTAATAGGGGAAACCTAGTTCCATTTTACACAAAAGTATTTTCTCAATCTTATGCTTTAAGTGTCAATGGGATTTTAATAGATCTGAACTGAGGTTAGATACCCCAGGCTTAGGTGTTCAGCCACTGAGTCTATAAATCTCCCATAAGGACTAGCCTTGATTTCAGGGGCTTATGGAAAGGTTCTTTGTCCTCTGATAGCTCTCTTAGATCTTTGGGATGACTGAATACTTTTTATTACATAGTTTAAAAAAATGAGGCTTAAAATACAAATCCCTCTAAGAGACACATTGATTTAAATCTACCTTGGGGTAAAAAAAAATTGTTGATATCAGATCATTTTTTCTAAGAGGTTTTAATGGGGGTAGAAGGGTGGAGAAAAGGAAGACAATGGGTACCTAAAAAGGCAGAGATGATGGGTAAAAATGGAAGAAAGGAGCTTCAGACATGACAGGGATTATAAACACAGAGAAAAAACCTAATTCAGTTTTATCTTGGTCTTTATTCTTCAATGAGAAAGAAAGAGACATGAGGGTGGGGCAACTGGTCCTTTGATCTAGGATAGAAACTGTAAAGGGTGCTGTTGGTACTTTCCTGGGTGTGCTTTTTCCCCAGAGAATCACATCCTTTATGGTGGTGGCCATCACCAACCTCATTTACAAGCACCCACCTTTTCCTGCTCGGGTCTACTCCAATCCCCAGCAGCGGGTTCTCTCCTTCAGTGGCTGCATTTTCAAGAAGGCAGAAATGTCATGCATTCCAGAGTATGTTTCCTTCCCCTCAAGGTTTACACACACACACACACACACACACACACACACACACACACACACACACTCTTTAACTTAGGTGAAAAATGTTGCTATTTGTTCCTACAGGAAAGTATAATATCTCCTCTTTAGAAAAAAGCACATATATTTTTCCAGGACATTAACACCTGAGCGAGAGAAATTCAATGTAATATTCTAGTTAGGACCAGGTTTTAAAATATATTTTTTAAATGCTCTGAAAATGCTCAGGACATTAGTGCCCCAAATCATTGAAACTGAGCCTCCCAACTTTGTCTTGTGTTTTGCTTCATGGCTGTCTCATGGCTTTTCAAGACCTTCTTCAAATTATAAGTTATGTTGAATGGCTTCCTAATCTGCTTTCCCCAGACTTGAGTTCCTTGGTTTCCCTTCCATAGCTCAAGGTAACCAAACTGGGGTGGGGCAGGGGGTAGATGGGGAGAAAGGGGAATGTTAACTATAAATGGGACAGATTCCTTTACACACACACACACACACACACACACACACACACACACACACAC
>NW_020949013.1:0-8438 GCF_900497805.2 Vombatus ursinus | reverse complement strand
AGGGCAAGAAGCATGAAAACAAGCCTGAAATCAGCTCTGTAATGTTAATAAGAAAAGAACTACTTTAGACAAAT
This sequence comes from Vombatus ursinus, assembly GCF_900497805.2. Lineage (NCBI taxonomy): Eukaryota > Metazoa > Chordata > Mammalia > Diprotodontia > Vombatidae > Vombatus > Vombatus ursinus. The sequence continues at coordinate 8,364 of NW_020949013.1, read as the reverse complement.
TAAGTTGAGAAGGAGGGTATTGCTATAGGGGCTCACAGATGGGTGTTATTGATAATACATACAATCTTCTAGCGTCCTATTCTAATTATTCTTGCTAATTTGCTGTTGAGCTCAGTGGCTCTAAAAAGACTGTTAAATATGTTAATTTTGTGTCCTCTAAATGTTGGTGTCCTAGGACAAAGTTCCTGTTGCCTCACCCTAGTTATAACTCTCACTCTAAGATTAGGTCTCTTGCATGTACAGCCTCTCTCCTATCCAATGTACCTTGCACACAGCAATCAGCATAGTTCTGACCATATCACTCCTCTGATTAAAAACCTTCAGCGTTTTCTATTGTCTCGATAATAAAATATAAACTCTTCTGTTTGGCATTTAAAGTTCTTTATAAGATGGCTCCAGACTACCATTTCAGGCAGATTACATATTATTCCCCCTCACATACTCTCTGTATAACATTTTCCATGAACATTTCATCTCTCCCCTCCATGACTTTGCACAACCTGTGCCCCATGCCTAGAATGCTCTCCCTCCTCACTTTTGCCCCTTGGAAGACCTATCTCCCTTAAAAGCTCAGCACATTTTATACAATGTTTCCTGATTGTTTGACCTCCTTACCAGGACACTTTGTGTTTATTTTTTTTTAATTATATTGACTTTTCTATGTACATGTTGATTCCCATTAGTAGAATATAAGCTCTTTAAAAGCAGCAATTATTTCATTTTTGTATTTGTATTCCTAGTGCATAGCATGGTGCCTGGTATATAGTAGATGCTTAGTAAATATTTACTGAGTTGAATTTAATTAATTTATTAAAATCAGATCAGGAATCACAGTGTAAAGAACAGAAAAGAGCTGAGGATGACCCAGTTCTACATCCTAGCTTGTGCAATCGCTCTAGTAATGGGATGAACATCCTTTTAAATAATAGATTTCTCCTTCCTTCTGCACACCTGTTAGCATCCAGAATAGCTCAGTGTGCTGAAGCCTTCCTTGGAGATTAATGTTGGGATGCATCAATCAGAAAAAGAAGGATGCCAACAGCTGGGGCCTGCCAGAGTTAGCCATGAAGTCAACAAATCTTAGAGTGGGAAGGGAGAACAGAGGCATCTAGCCCTACCTGACCTTGAGCAGAAACCTCCCCTATAGCATCCCTGAGAAGTGGTCACTAAGTGCTTAAACACCTCCAGTTACAGAAAGCTCACTACCTTCCAGGGCTGCTTGTTCCAGTTTGGAGCAACGCCATTTGGAAGGTTTTGGGGGGCTTTTTTAATCCCAAATTGAGTCCTGGCAGATTGATTCTATAGTCCCAATTCAGCCCAGAGCTTTGGTACTTATTAACACAGGAAAATGCATGCTTAAGGTAAAAGCACATTTAAACACTTGTTAATGAAAATGGGGCTCAGAAATTATTCCTGAGATGTCTGGAATTGTTTTTGGAAATTCAAGGAAGCCGAGGAGCTTGCCGAATGGAGAGAAATTCTGGTTCTGTCTTCTGCACTGGAATAATGCCAAGGGAACCCTGTAGTGAATCTTATAAGTGTTATAAATAATAACTGGGGCCGCAAATCTAATCTGTCCTTGCTGGAGCCAGCAAGGATTGGTTGAGGGAAGGGAGGGATCTCTAGCCCCTTGACTTGGGACTTTATAGCGTGTTTTAACATTCCCATTCTTTCTTTTTCCAGATGTGTACCTAATACTCATGGGGGATATTCCCTCCTGGCTGTTGCTTAGCTTTTCAATCTTCCTTACGGGTAGGAAGGATGGAAGATTGTCAGTATTTTTCTGAACTACTTGATGGTTCAAACTTTTAGTCTGGGGAGAGTGTAGGAAATGGGCTAGGCTAGGGGATGCTTGGGTTACCAACCCAGACCTTCCACTCCCAGCCTTGACCATTTGACTTTCCACTCTCCAAACACACAGTTCATGTTGGTCTGCCTGCCTTTCCAGTCCTGAAGTTGCTTCCAGGCCTACAAACACTACCTTCTTGAGATAACCAACAAAGGACTCGGGGAGGAGAAGGGGGAGGGAGGAGAATGAAGGGTGGATTTCCCCAGTTGGAGAGGTCAGGATTTGCTCTTGGTGAAAAAAAAAATCATGTTACATAGGTGATGAGTGTTCCATTTGACTCATGTCGAATGGATGAATTTTCCCATTTCTTTGCCACAAACTTCTACATCTAGACATGAGTTCTATGTTGTCAGCATTCAAAGCAAAAGAAATGCATGATCATGAATAAATAAACAGAGAAAATAGGGCAAAAGCAGTGAGGGGTTTGGAATGTATTAGAATCTGAAACACCAGGATCTCAAAAGTGCTGAGAAAGAGAAATTGTACCCTTTTACCTGACCAGTCTGGTTTTTGTTTGTAAAGCTTATTTTTCAGCATCTCAGTAAGAAAAGACTTTCACCAACCCACAGGAGGCTATTAAAACTTTCTTTTAAAAGGTTCAGGGGCATATATGATTAAAAATACCTTGAAGCTGTTTTTCCAGGTGGCCCTAGTAATAACTCCCACCCCCCACCCCACTCCTCCAAAAAAGGCAGTACACAGGTTGGATGGAAAACTCATAGGGTTTGTTTTGTGGAAAGAGGCCACTCGTTAAAGCAATTGTGCTCATTGTATTGAACTCAGACCTCTTGGTTAGGAAAAATCAGATTCAGTATTTAATAAGAATAATTTGGTCTCATGGCTTGCTTGGGTCAGAAAATTGATCATCTCTTTTCTAAGAATAGCTGGAAAGTACAGGTGAGGAGGACTACAAACACTCAGGCCTAGAATTAAAGGAGTCTTAGAGGCTACCTAATCCAAAGCCCTCATTTTAAGATGGAGAAACTGAGACCCAGAGAGATGGGGGAAGTGACTTGCTCAAATTCCCACAGGTAGGAAAAAGTATGAGGGAGCCCAGTGAACTTGGAACCTTAGAACGGTCCTAGTCTGTGGTGAAAGGGGTAAGCAAGGCTTGTTTGAACCGGGTCTGCTCACTCATCTTTAATCCAGCCCGTGGTGATTCAAGGACCTTGTCTACCTAACCAGACTGACACCCTCAACTATAACCTAGAGACTGGCTCCATCTCATTTGCCAATTTAATGGTTATTCATGCGGTCCCCCAAGTCGTTGGACCTGGTACATCTGAATATCCTTGACCATTGTATGATCTGGTTTTTCAGCCTTTCCTACATTGCACCAACCTGACTTGGTGTTTAAAGAGCCCTGGGCCCAGGAATTCTGCTTTAGATAGTGTTCATGTAAAGTTGTTTTGTGGAAATTATTACGGCAAGGTAAATAAAGGACTGAGATGCTTCCTAGTCAATAGAATGTTGGCCTCATAGTCAGGAAGATCTGGGTTTGAGCTTCTTTGATGCTGTGCTTCAGTTCCCATGGGCTGGGTGACCCTGAGAAAGTCTCTTAACCTCTCAGTGTCCCAGACAACTCTCTAAACCCCTCTCTATGTTTCAGAGAAGGTGCTCCAGAGGAAGGTTCTCACCAGGAGCTCCCTCCAGTGCACAGTGAAATCATAGGTCCAGCCTGAATGAATGAAGGAAGGAAGGAAGGAAGGAACAAATGAATTAAGTGAATGGACAAATAAATAAGACTAGAAGCTTAAATTGCTCTTGCCCAGGAGTTTCCTGGAACAATGAAATCACAATGAAATCTCTGTCCCCATGAGGCTTAGAAAAAATCTATTCACCATGGCCAAGATTTCATTGTCCAAGAAGAAAATTCTACTATTTAGAGAATTGAAATCCTTCTTACTCTTCAAAGGCGATTTTCTCCCTGATTCACTCCCCAGTTCCCAAACCAGAAGCACTCTCGCAATGTCCTTAGATCTTTCATAGCACTTTGTTAAGATGTCACCATTCTGATAATTGTATTATGTTCATTTGTGTGCATATACAATATATTCTACTTGATTGTAAGCTCCTCATGGGCAAGAATTCTCTCTTGGCTCACTTTTATATTTCCAGGTCCTTAGTCACTACCTATCATATAGACTGCAATTCAATTCAATTCAACAAGCATTTATTAAGCACCTACTGAGTTTGGGGTACCACATTAGGGCTACAAAAACAGAAACAAAGTAGTCCTTGACCTCAAGGAATTTATATTCTACCAGATTTAACAAATATTAGCATCTAATAAATATTAGGTATGGGTTCTTAGATTTTAGGGACGCTATGTATTTAAGTTGGAAAGCATCCTTATTTTCATTTACCTTTAATTGAAATTTAGCTTTTCTTTCAATTTTGAATTAAAAATAAAATTCTTCTGAACAGGGGTCCATAGGTTTCACCAGATTGCTAAGGGGGGTCCACAACACAATAAAGATGAATTCCTTTGATATGTAATACATTTAAACCTGGACTTTAGAAATTATTTACAGCTAAGTCCCTATTACTGCAAATGATGAATCCCATGAAGTTATATATTTCCATTAGGCTAACCAATTATCATATTTTACATAATTATAACTTTGAATATTGTGAATTCAAATACATGCAACTATTTCACAGGATTCATTATTCACCCTAATCAAGATCTAGCTAGATCAGCTCCCTTCTTTTATAGGTGAAGAGCCTGAATATCAGAGAGGTTAAGTTATTGAATTGAATGGAATAATTAGGTTACAGAGATTTTGTCCTGAATGATAATTGCCTCGATTCACTTTTCTGGCAGAGACTTGACCTCATTTGTCCCAATCACATGATCTATCACAATTCTAAAACTCCCAGAAGACATTTCCTAGGGGAGCTCGGGTCAGAGAGATACTCATGCTGTGCTTTCCCTAAACTGCTGCACATTTGAAAACCCAAATCACAAGGGACCTCTTACTAGACTAGACCATGAATCCAATAGCTCTTCTATGGCCACAGTAGGTCACTGGGCAATAGCTATTCCAGAGTGGGAAACAAAGGCATGTACCATCTGGAGTTCTGGAAATGACATGATATAAGCTACATGCCTGGTTTTTCTTCTGACTGAGGTGAGGTCAAATCAACACAACCCCAAAAACATATTGAACACGTAATGTGTGCAGAGTTGGCCTCTAATGTGGAAGTGTCTCTGGGTAATCAACATACTGTGTCTTATTTACAGTGGAATTGGCCTATTTGGCAATACATAGACAACCTCTCTTGGGTGCAGAGATGCCAATTTTGTGGGGGAAAAAGAGACAGAATTACAAAAGGCAACCTACATTTGGTGACTTGGTAAAAACTGGGTAGAAAAGAAAGGCTTTCTAGACCTGTCAACCAGAGTGAAGTTATAGCTGAGTTATTTTTAAGATATTTTTAAGTCTTGTTTTGAGTATCCAATACTGGGACTGAGATCATACATATTCGATAGAGCTTCTTTCGCCTAGAGATAGGCAATACTTTGGAAAAGCAAATAATTATTGTTGAAAAATGCTTATTAGGTGGCTTTTTTACAGTGTTTGTCATGTTCACTGAGATATTTTAGTGTTTTGAGTTCAGTCAGGGCAATCCTATATTTTGTTTTCCCTGGGTAAAGAGTAGTTACTGACAGATGGAAGCCTAGCAACTGATGTCACCCATCATATATAAACCCCCAGAAAGTGATCCTAGATTCACGGCACTTTTTGGGTCACCCCCTTGTACCTAAAGTTCAATAGCCCCCACCATTTTTTTTAGTCTAGTAAGCCAACTTTAAAGGACATATTCATTCAAAGCAAAATAGATGTAATCGAATAACAGCAGATTAAGTGACTAGAAAAGATGTCCTCTCTCCCCACAAGGCTACAGGTTACCCACCAACACACAAAGAGAAGATATGTAGTCAAGGAACATGTATAAAGGCTGGTGCATTAGGGAACATATGAGTGGGCAAAGCATCTCAACACTACTGATATTGCAGCGCTATCAATGTACTCTGATGATGTCATAGAGCTGGTTTCTATTTCTCTATGCTGGGTATTACCTCTCTGCTCTCCATTGAATATTGTGTTCTCCCTGTTATACATCTCCTCTAGTCTCTACTATTTACTGAGCTTCCCTTTGGCAACCATTTACTGATATCCAGTTATTCAACTTTTGGGGGCCATTTACTGAGTCTTTGCTACCATCTGCTGTGGTACAATACCTAGTAAGCCTCTTCTTACAAGAAGAGCTAAACCTCTCATAATCCATACAGCCTCAGGCCATGATAGTGGTCCAAAGCCAGGTCACCAATAAAAGGTAGCAGATACCCATAAGCTAAGATTAAGCTTCTTCTTTTGTTATACCATTTGTTGTTGTCACTCAAAGTCCCCAGCCCCAGTCAGCTCTCTGACTTGAGATCATAAAATTCCTCTGCATTCCCTTCAAATACCTGATTGTCAATCTACGTTCCCTCAAATCATCTTGGAATATCTCAGCTAACAAAACTGCAAAGGAACTAAGTAGGGCTGGGTCAAGGAGGTACCCCATTCCTAATCTAGCAAAGTGTCTTATACATAATTGGTGTTTAATAAAATCGTGTTGAATTGAATTGAATTGCCATGCAACTTAACCTATAGGCAAGAATAAAAGAGGTAGGCAGTAGTTGTAGCATTAGCTTCCACCACCTTAGAGCTTTTGTTTTGCATTGCTGTTTTCATTTTGCATACCTCCAACAACATAATTACTGGTGGTAGTTTAATAGTTTACTAGTTTCCTTAGAGAAGAAATGACATTTTTGCTCATTTCTTATTTTAGCAACCCTGAGTTCAAATCCATTAAACACGTTATCCATTGCGAGATAGGATTTATTGGATTAAAAGACTTGCCCAGGGACATGGCCAGGTCCTCTTCAAAGGTGGGGGGGCACCCGCTTAATGGTTTGGATATCAATATCTCAACCTCTTACACCATGTGGATACCAATGCAGCATGAAGACTGTCTATCAGTTGTGCCTTACTCTTGCTACATGAGAGACCCACCTTCAATTCAATTCATTTTGTTGACCCAGTCAATAAACACTTATTAATATGTACCAGGCACTGTGTAGAGTGCATACTAAGTGGCAGAAAGGCGGCATCATGTAGAGAGAGAGAGAGAGCTGCCCAGAAGTCAGGAAGCCTGGGTTCTAGTCTTACAACTGAAATGTATGGTCTGGGTGATCCTAGGCAAGTCAGACTCTTGGCATGGGGCCCGTAGCACTCTTGAGTGTGGCCAAACCAGATGAAAATGTAATTAGGAAATGGTTAACAAAATAAAAATGCAGTAAAACATAAATAATGTTAATATGCGGTTTTCTAAATCAACATGCAGCCTGTAGGAATTCTTATGTATGGTTTAGTGGACCCTATTTCTATTTGAATTTGACACCAAGGCTCCAGCCAACTCTGTGACTATGAGATAGAGAAAAGGTGCTGATTTGTATTGGTAGAGGGAGTTGCCTAGGGCAGCTAGGTGGTGCAGTGGATAGAATGCTAGGGCTGGAGTCAGGAAGACCTGAGTTCAAATCTGGCCTCAGACACTTACTAGTTGTGTGACCCTGGGCAAGTCACTTAACCCTGTTTGCCTCAGTTTCCTCATCTGTAAAATGAACTGGAGAAGGAAATGGCAAACTATTCCAGTATCTTTGCCAAGAAAACCTCAAATGAAGTTATGAAGTGTCAGACATGACTAAAACAACTGAACTTTCTTTCATGAAAAGTAAAGTTTGAGATGGTCCCTGAAAGATGAATAGGTAGGTCGGAATGAGACCCCTGTGACTTCTTTTTTTTTCTGGACTTTTGGTAAGGCAATCAGGATTAAGTGACTGGCCCAGGGTCACACAGCTAGTGAGTGTTATGTGTCTGAGGCCAGATTTGAACTCAGGTCCTCCTAACTCCAAGGCTGGAGTGCTATCCACTTTGCCACCTAGCTCCCCCTATGACTTCTAAGTCACTAAGACACCAGAGGGTCTCACCCAAGCAACGCTTGCAGTGGCCTCAGACTGCAAAAAAGAGATTTCCTTTAGAGTTCCTTATTTTTGAAGGCAAAAAGGGGCCCCACTGAGAAGTCTGGGGGTTCTACCATTTAATCTTGCATTGAAGGCTTGGGTGCTGAGCATTGGGTCAGCCATGTCAACTGTGCCTTGCTAATGTTCTTATCATTTTGACAATTAATCACATTGACCACATGCACGGCTGTAAGGAGTTCAAGGAGTTTTTCAGATAAGCTGATAGCAGCCACCGGGGCAGCAATTTAATGGTTCTCTGAGTCATTGCCATCTTTCAGACAACTTTTTTTTTTAATCCCTTTAATCTAAAATATCTGCACTAGTGAGGAAAGGACATTTTAAGTGTGCGTGTGTGTGTGTGTGTGTGTGTGTGTGAGGTAGGGGGAGAGAGAGAAAGAGAGAGAGAGAGAGAGAGAGTATTCCTTGCATTTGGTGGAGAGGT
>NW_020949012.1:0-2242 GCF_900497805.2 Vombatus ursinus | reverse complement strand
CCCTTCAGAAGAATATAAGCACCTTGAGGGCAGGGCCTTTTTTTTTTGTCTTTGTATCCCTAGAACCTTATATTACACCTAGTAGATGCTTAATAAAGGTTTGTTGCGTAGAATTGAACTCAGACTAGCAAAAATGGGCAGTGTCTAATGATCCTTAAAATAATTAAGGCTTGTGCTCTAATTCAAAAGCACCAAATACAGAGAGGAAGGAGTCCTTCCTCTTGAACAAGAAGGGTGTGCGTCTGAGCTGCGAGCATGAGGTGAAGGCTTCCTTTGCTGGATTGAGCCAAGCATAACTTTCACAAAGAGTTTAATCTTTTTCATACACTAGAGAAAACACTTTGAACTTTTACATACTTCTAAATGTAACAGCCTGGGGTGTAGCCTGGGGTATTTGAAATGGAGATGAGCATGGTCATTGAAAAAGGCTTCCTAAATGGAAATGAAAAGTTAGAATCACTCCCTGGAAGGGATCTTCGGGAATATCTGACTAGGATCAGAGTGAGAAGGGACTGTTAGAGACCTTCATTTTACAGATGAAGGAACTGAGGCCCAAAAAGGTGAAGGACCTTGCCCAACATCACATAACTGGTGAGTGACAGAGTAGCCAATGACACCCAGATCTCCTGACTTGCTTTGCTAGTTCTCTTACACCACAGATGCCTTAAATATACATTGTAAAACCCTACTTGAAAATACAGGGCAAAGGTATAATGAAATATGATGGAGATGTGGTTGGAACATGCATCCCCAGGCTGAGATGAACTGGTTTTCCCAAAGGTAATGCTGCTTTCTAGGGGCTTTATTGCTCCAGGGATCACGCCTGTGTCAAATACATGAGACGAGACATACTTTTTCGTTCTCCTTGCATAACCTCATAGACCATATTTGTGTCAGCAAATTCTAAACATGTTCTGTGGAGTGGAGAGGAGGTAATAGGGGAAACCTAGTTCCATTTTACACAAAAGTATTTTCTCAATCTTATGCTTTAAGTGTCAATGGGATTTTAATAGATCTGAACTGAGGTTAGATACCCCAGGCTTAGGTGTTCAGCCACTGAGTCTATAAATCTCCCATAAGGACTAGCCTTGATTTCAGGGGCTTATGGAAAGGTTCTTTGTCCTCTGATAGCTCTCTTAGATCTTTGGGATGACTGAATACTTTTTATTACATAGTTTAAAAAAATGAGGCTTAAAATACAAATCCCTCTAAGAGACACATTGATTTAAATCTACCTTGGGGTAAAAAAAAATTGTTGATATCAGATCATTTTTTCTAAGAGGTTTTAATGGGGGTAGAAGGGTGGAGAAAAGGAAGACAATGGGTACCTAAAAAGGCAGAGATGATGGGTAAAAATGGAAGAAAGGAGCTTCAGACATGACAGGGATTATAAACACAGAGAAAAAACCTAATTCAGTTTTATCTTGGTCTTTATTCTTCAATGAGAAAGAAAGAGACATGAGGGTGGGGCAACTGGTCCTTTGATCTAGGATAGAAACTGTAAAGGGTGCTGTTGGTACTTTCCTGGGTGTGCTTTTTCCCCAGAGAATCACATCCTTTATGGTGGTGGCCATCACCAACCTCATTTACAAGCACCCACCTTTTCCTGCTCGGGTCTACTCCAATCCCCAGCAGCGGGTTCTCTCCTTCAGTGGCTGCATTTTCAAGAAGGCAGAAATGTCATGCATTCCAGAGTATGTTTCCTTCCCCTCAAGGTTTACACACACACACACACACACACACACACACACACACACACACACACACTCTTTAACTTAGGTGAAAAATGTTGCTATTTGTTCCTACAGGAAAGTATAATATCTCCTCTTTAGAAAAAAGCACATATATTTTTCCAGGACATTAACACCTGAGCGAGAGAAATTCAATGTAATATTCTAGTTAGGACCAGGTTTTAAAATATATTTTTTAAATGCTCTGAAAATGCTCAGGACATTAGTGCCCCAAATCATTGAAACTGAGCCTCCCAACTTTGTCTTGTGTTTTGCTTCATGGCTGTCTCATGGCTTTTCAAGACCTTCTTCAAATTATAAGTTATGTTGAATGGCTTCCTAATCTGCTTTCCCCAGACTTGAGTTCCTTGGTTTCCCTTCCATAGCTCAAGGTAACCAAACTGGGGTGGGGCAGGGGGTAGATGGGGAGAAAGGGGAATGTTAACTATAAATGGGACAGATTCCTTTACACACACACACACACACACACACACACACACACACACACACAC
>NW_020949011.1:0-8439 GCF_900497805.2 Vombatus ursinus | reverse complement strand
AGGGCAAGAAGCATGAAAACAAGCCTGAAATCAGCTCTGTAATGTTAATAAGAAAAGAACTACTTTAGACAAATTAAGTTGAGAAGGAGGGTATTGCTATAGGGGCTCACAGATGGGTGTTATTGATAATACATACAATCTTCTAGCGTCCTATTCTAATTATTCTTGCTAATTTGCTGTTGAGCTCAGTGGCTCTAAAAAGACTGTTAAATATGTTAATTTTGTGTCCTCTAAATGTTGGTGTCCTAGGACAAAGTTCCTGTTGCCTCACCCTAGTTATAACTCTCACTCTAAGATTAGGTCTCTTGCATGTACAGCCTCTCTCCTATCCAATGTACCTTGCACACAGCAATCAGCATAGTTCTGACCATATCACTCCTCTGATTAAAAACCTTCAGCGTTTTCTATTGTCTCGATAATAAAATATAAACTCTTCTGTTTGGCATTTAAAGTTCTTTATAAGATGGCTCCAGACTACCATTTCAGGCAGATTACATATTATTCCCCCTCACATACTCTCTGTATAACATTTTCCATGAACATTTCATCTCTCCCCTCCATGACTTTGCACAACCTGTGCCCCATGCCTAGAATGCTCTCCCTCCTCACTTTTGCCCCTTGGAAGACCTATCTCCCTTAAAAGCTCAGCACATTTTATACAATGTTTCCTGATTGTTTGACCTCCTTACCAGGACACTTTGTGTTTATTTTTTTTTAATTATATTGACTTTTCTATGTACATGTTGATTCCCATTAGTAGAATATAAGCTCTTTAAAAGCAGCAATTATTTCATTTTTGTATTTGTATTCCTAGTGCATAGCATGGTGCCTGGTATATAGTAGATGCTTAGTAAATATTTACTGAGTTGAATTTAATTAATTTATTAAAATCAGATCAGGAATCACAGTGTAAAGAACAGAAAAGAGCTGAGGATGACCCAGTTCTACATCCTAGCTTGTGCAATCGCTCTAGTAATGGGATGAACATCCTTTTAAATAATAGATTTCTCCTTCCTTCTGCACACCTGTTAGCATCCAGAATAGCTCAGTGTGCTGAAGCCTTCCTTGGAGATTAATGTTGGGATGCATCAATCAGAAAAAGAAGGATGCCAACAGCTGGGGCCTGCCAGAGTTAGCCATGAAGTCAACAAATCTTAGAGTGGGAAGGGAGAACAGAGGCATCTAGCCCTACCTGACCTTGAGCAGAAACCTCCCCTATAGCATCCCTGAGAAGTGGTCACTAAGTGCTTAAACACCTCCAGTTACAGAAAGCTCACTACCTTCCAGGGCTGCTTGTTCCAGTTTGGAGCAACGCCATTTGGAAGGTTTTGGGGGGCTTTTTTAATCCCAAATTGAGTCCTGGCAGATTGATTCTATAGTCCCAATTCAGCCCAGAGCTTTGGTACTTATTAACACAGGAAAATGCATGCTTAAGGTAAAAGCACATTTAAACACTTGTTAATGAAAATGGGGCTCAGAAATTATTCCTGAGATGTCTGGAATTGTTTTTGGAAATTCAAGGAAGCCGAGGAGCTTGCCGAATGGAGAGAAATTCTGGTTCTGTCTTCTGCACTGGAATAATGCCAAGGGAACCCTGTAGTGAATCTTATAAGTGTTATAAATAATAACTGGGGCCGCAAATCTAATCTGTCCTTGCTGGAGCCAGCAAGGATTGGTTGAGGGAAGGGAGGGATCTCTAGCCCCTTGACTTGGGACTTTATAGCGTGTTTTAACATTCCCATTCTTTCTTTTTCCAGATGTGTACCTAATACTCATGGGGGATATTCCCTCCTGGCTGTTGCTTAGCTTTTCAATCTTCCTTACGGGTAGGAAGGATGGAAGATTGTCAGTATTTTTCTGAACTACTTGATGGTTCAAACTTTTAGTCTGGGGAGAGTGTAGGAAATGGGCTAGGCTAGGGGATGCTTGGGTTACCAACCCAGACCTTCCACTCCCAGCCTTGACCATTTGACTTTCCACTCTCCAAACACACAGTTCATGTTGGTCTGCCTGCCTTTCCAGTCCTGAAGTTGCTTCCAGGCCTACAAACACTACCTTCTTGAGATAACCAACAAAGGACTCGGGGAGGAGAAGGGGGAGGGAGGAGAATGAAGGGTGGATTTCCCCAGTTGGAGAGGTCAGGATTTGCTCTTGGTGAAAAAAAAATCATGTTACATAGGTGATGAGTGTTCCATTTGACTCATGTCGAATGGATGAATTTTCCCATTTCTTTGCCACAAACTTCTACATCTAGACATGAGTTCTATGTTGTCAGCATTCAAAGCAAAAGAAATGCATGATCATGAATAAATAAACAGAGAAAATAGGGCAAAAGCAGTGAGGGGTTTGGAATGTATTAGAATCTGAAACACCAGGATCTCAAAAGTGCTGAGAAAGAGAAATTGTACCCTTTTACCTGACCAGTCTGGTTTTTGTTTGTAAAGCTTATTTTTCAGCATCTCAGTAAGAAAAGACTTTCACCAACCCACAGGAGGCTATTAAAACTTTCTTTTAAAAGGTTCAGGGGCATATATGATTAAAAATACCTTGAAGCTGTTTTTCCAGGTGGCCCTAGTAATAACTCCCACCCCCCACCCCACTCCTCCAAAAAAGGCAGTACACAGGTTGGATGGAAAACTCATAGGGTTTGTTTTGTGGAAAGAGGCCACTCGTTAAAGCAATTGTGCTCATTGTATTGAACTCAGACCTCTTGGTTAGGAAAAATCAGATTCAGTATTTAATAAGAATAATTTGGTCTCATGGCTTGCTTGGGTCAGAAAATTGATCATCTCTTTTCTAAGAATAGCTGGAAAGTACAGGTGAGGAGGACTACAAACACTCAGGCCTAGAATTAAAGGAGTCTTAGAGGCTACCTAATCCAAAGCCCTCATTTTAAGATGGAGAAACTGAGACCCAGAGAGATGGGGGAAGTGACTTGCTCAAATTCCCACAGGTAGGAAAAAGTATGAGGGAGCCCAGTGAACTTGGAACCTTAGAACGGTCCTAGTCTGTGGTGAAAGGGGTAAGCAAGGCTTGTTTGAACCGGGTCTGCTCACTCATCTTTAATCCAGCCCGTGGTGATTCAAGGACCTTGTCTACCTAACCAGACTGACACCCTCAACTATAACCTAGAGACTGGCTCCATCTCATTTGCCAATTTAATGGTTATTCATGCGGTCCCCCAAGTCGTTGGACCTGGTACATCTGAATATCCTTGACCATTGTATGATCTGGTTTTTCAGCCTTTCCTACATTGCACCAACCTGACTTGGTGTTTAAAGAGCCCTGGGCCCAGGAATTCTGCTTTAGATAGTGTTCATGTAAAGTTGTTTTGTGGAAATTATTACGGCAAGGTAAATAAAGGACTGAGATGCTTCCTAGTCAATAGAATGTTGGCCTCATAGTCAGGAAGATCTGGGTTTGAGCTTCTTTGATGCTGTGCTTCAGTTCCCATGGGCTGGGTGACCCTGAGAAAGTCTCTTAACCTCTCAGTGTCCCAGACAACTCTCTAAACCCCTCTCTATGTTTCAGAGAAGGTGCTCCAGAGGAAGGTTCTCACCAGGAGCTCCCTCCAGTGCACAGTGAAATCATAGGTCCAGCCTGAATGAATGAAGGAAGGAAGGAAGGAAGGAACAAATGAATTAAGTGAATGGACAAATAAATAAGACTAGAAGCTTAAATTGCTCTTGCCCAGGAGTTTCCTGGAACAATGAAATCACAATGAAATCTCTGTCCCCATGAGGCTTAGAAAAAATCTATTCACCATGGCCAAGATTTCATTGTCCAAGAAGAAAATTCTACTATTTAGAGAATTGAAATCCTTCTTACTCTTCAAAGGCGATTTTCTCCCTGATTCACTCCCCAGTTCCCAAACCAGAAGCACTCTCGCAATGTCCTTAGATCTTTCATAGCACTTTGTTAAGATGTCACCATTCTGATAATTGTATTATGTTCATTTGTGTGCATATACAATATATTCTACTTGATTGTAAGCTCCTCATGGGCAAGAATTCTCTCTTGGCTCACTTTTATATTTCCAGGTCCTTAGTCACTACCTATCATATAGACTGCAATTCAATTCAATTCAACAAGCATTTATTAAGCACCTACTGAGTTTGGGGTACCACATTAGGGCTACAAAAACAGAAACAAAGTAGTCCTTGACCTCAAGGAATTTATATTCTACCAGATTTAACAAATATTAGCATCTAATAAATATTAGGTATGGGTTCTTAGATTTTAGGGACGCTATGTATTTAAGTTGGAAAGCATCCTTATTTTCATTTACCTTTAATTGAAATTTAGCTTTTCTTTCAATTTTGAATTAAAAATAAAATTCTTCTGAACAGGGGTCCATAGGTTTCACCAGATTGCTAAGGGGGGTCCACAACACAATAAAGATGAATTCCTTTGATATGTAATACATTTAAACCTGGACTTTAGAAATTATTTACAGCTAAGTCCCTATTACTGCAAATGATGAATCCCATGAAGTTATATATTTCCATTAGGCTAACCAATTATCATATTTTACATAATTATAACTTTGAATATTGTGAATTCAAATACATGCAACTATTTCACAGGATTCATTATTCACCCTAATCAAGATCTAGCTAGATCAGCTCCCTTCTTTTATAGGTGAAGAGCCTGAATATCAGAGAGGTTAAGTTATTGAATTGAATGGAATAATTAGGTTACAGAGATTTTGTCCTGAATGATAATTGCCTCGATTCACTTTTCTGGCAGAGACTTGACCTCATTTGTCCCAATCACATGATCTATCACAATTCTAAAACTCCCAGAAGACATTTCCTAGGGGAGCTCGGGTCAGAGAGATACTCATGCTGTGCTTTCCCTAAACTGCTGCACATTTGAAAACCCAAATCACAAGGGACCTCTTACTAGACTAGACCATGAATCCAATAGCTCTTCTATGGCCACAGTAGGTCACTGGGCAATAGCTATTCCAGAGTGGGAAACAAAGGCATGTACCATCTGGAGTTCTGGAAATGACATGATATAAGCTACATGCCTGGTTTTTCTTCTGACTGAGGTGAGGTCAAATCAACACAACCCCAAAAACATATTGAACACGTAATGTGTGCAGAGTTGGCCTCTAATGTGGAAGTGTCTCTGGGTAATCAACATACTGTGTCTTATTTACAGTGGAATTGGCCTATTTGGCAATACATAGACAACCTCTCTTGGGTGCAGAGATGCCAATTTTGTGGGGGAAAAAGAGACAGAATTACAAAAGGCAACCTACATTTGGTGACTTGGTAAAAACTGGGTAGAAAAGAAAGGCTTTCTAGACCTGTCAACCAGAGTGAAGTTATAGCTGAGTTATTTTTAAGATATTTTTAAGTCTTGTTTTGAGTATCCAATACTGGGACTGAGATCATACATATTCGATAGAGCTTCTTTCGCCTAGAGATAGGCAATACTTTGGAAAAGCAAATAATTATTGTTGAAAAATGCTTATTAGGTGGCTTTTTTACAGTGTTTGTCATGTTCACTGAGATATTTTAGTGTTTTGAGTTCAGTCAGGGCAATCCTATATTTTGTTTTCCCTGGGTAAAGAGTAGTTACTGACAGATGGAAGCCTAGCAACTGATGTCACCCATCATATATAAACCCCCAGAAAGTGATCCTAGATTCACGGCACTTTTTGGGTCACCCCCTTGTACCTAAAGTTCAATAGCCCCCACCATTTTTTTTAGTCTAGTAAGCCAACTTTAAAGGACATATTCATTCAAAGCAAAATAGATGTAATCGAATAACAGCAGATTAAGTGACTAGAAAAGATGTCCTCTCTCCCCACAAGGCTACAGGTTACCCACCAACACACAAAGAGAAGATATGTAGTCAAGGAACATGTATAAAGGCTGGTGCATTAGGGAACATATGAGTGGGCAAAGCATCTCAACACTACTGATATTGCAGCGCTATCAATGTACTCTGATGATGTCATAGAGCTGGTTTCTATTTCTCTATGCTGGGTATTACCTCTCTGCTCTCCATTGAATATTGTGTTCTCCCTGTTATACATCTCCTCTAGTCTCTACTATTTACTGAGCTTCCCTTTGGCAACCATTTACTGATATCCAGTTATTCAACTTTTGGGGGCCATTTACTGAGTCTTTGCTACCATCTGCTGTGGTACAATACCTAGTAAGCCTCTTCTTACAAGAAGAGCTAAACCTCTCATAATCCATACAGCCTCAGGCCATGATAGTGGTCCAAAGCCAGGTCACCAATAAAAGGTAGCAGATACCCATAAGCTAAGATTAAGCTTCTTCTTTTGTTATACCATTTGTTGTTGTCACTCAAAGTCCCCAGCCCCAGTCAGCTCTCTGACTTGAGATCATAAAATTCCTCTGCATTCCCTTCAAATACCTGATTGTCAATCTACGTTCCCTCAAATCATCTTGGAATATCTCAGCTAACAAAACTGCAAAGGAACTAAGTAGGGCTGGGTCAAGGAGGTACCCCATTCCTAATCTAGCAAAGTGTCTTATACATAATTGGTGTTTAATAAAATCGTGTTGAATTGAATTGAATTGCCATGCAACTTAACCTATAGGCAAGAATAAAAGAGGTAGGCAGTAGTTGTAGCATTAGCTTCCACCACCTTAGAGCTTTTGTTTTGCATTGCTGTTTTCATTTTGCATACCTCCAACAACATAATTACTGGTGGTAGTTTAATAGTTTACTAGTTTCCTTAGAGAAGAAATGACATTTTTGCTCATTTCTTATTTTAGCAACCCTGAGTTCAAATCCATTAAACACGTTATCCATTGCGAGATAGGATTTATTGGATTAAAAGACTTGCCCAGGGACATGGCCAGGTCCTCTTCAAAGGTGGGGGGGCACCCGCTTAATGGTTTGGATATCAATATCTCAACCTCTTACACCATGTGGATACCAATGCAGCATGAAGACTGTCTATCAGTTGTGCCTTACTCTTGCTACATGAGAGACCCACCTTCAATTCAATTCATTTTGTTGACCCAGTCAATAAACACTTATTAATATGTACCAGGCACTGTGTAGAGTGCATACTAAGTGGCAGAAAGGCGGCATCATGTAGAGAGAGAGAGAGAGCTGCCCAGAAGTCAGGAAGCCTGGGTTCTAGTCTTACAACTGAAATGTATGGTCTGGGTGATCCTAGGCAAGTCAGACTCTTGGCATGGGGCCCGTAGCACTCTTGAGTGTGGCCAAACCAGATGAAAATGTAATTAGGAAATGGTTAACAAAATAAAAATGCAGTAAAACATAAATAATGTTAATATGCGGTTTTCTAAATCAACATGCAGCCTGTAGGAATTCTTATGTATGGTTTAGTGGACCCTATTTCTATTTGAATTTGACACCAAGGCTCCAGCCAACTCTGTGACTATGAGATAGAGAAAAGGTGCTGATTTGTATTGGTAGAGGGAGTTGCCTAGGGCAGCTAGGTGGTGCAGTGGATAGAATGCTAGGGCTGGAGTCAGGAAGACCTGAGTTCAAATCTGGCCTCAGACACTTACTAGTTGTGTGACCCTGGGCAAGTCACTTAACCCTGTTTGCCTCAGTTTCCTCATCTGTAAAATGAACTGGAGAAGGAAATGGCAAACTATTCCAGTATCTTTGCCAAGAAAACCTCAAATGAAGTTATGAAGTGTCAGACATGACTAAAACAACTGAACTTTCTTTCATGAAAAGTAAAGTTTGAGATGGTCCCTGAAAGATGAATAGGTAGGTCGGAATGAGACCCCTGTGACTTCTTTTTTTTTCTGGACTTTTGGTAAGGCAATCAGGATTAAGTGACTGGCCCAGGGTCACACAGCTAGTGAGTGTTATGTGTCTGAGGCCAGATTTGAACTCAGGTCCTCCTAACTCCAAGGCTGGAGTGCTATCCACTTTGCCACCTAGCTCCCCCTATGACTTCTAAGTCACTAAGACACCAGAGGGTCTCACCCAAGCAACGCTTGCAGTGGCCTCAGACTGCAAAAAAGAGATTTCCTTTAGAGTTCCTTATTTTTGAAGGCAAAAAGGGGCCCCACTGAGAAGTCTGGGGGTTCTACCATTTAATCTTGCATTGAAGGCTTGGGTGCTGAGCATTGGGTCAGCCATGTCAACTGTGCCTTGCTAATGTTCTTATCATTTTGACAATTAATCACATTGACCACATGCACGGCTGTAAGGAGTTCAAGGAGTTTTTCAGATAAGCTGATAGCAGCCACCGGGGCAGCAATTTAATGGTTCTCTGAGTCATTGCCATCTTTCAGACAACTTTTTTTTTTAATCCCTTTAATCTAAAATATCTGCACTAGTGAGGAAAGGACATTTTAAGTGTGCGTGTGTGTGTGTGTGTGTGTGTGTGTGAGGTAGGGGGAGAGAGAGAAAGAGAGAGAGAGAGAGAGAGAGAGTATTCCTTGCATTTGGTGGAGAGGT
>NW_020949010.1:0-27369 GCF_900497805.2 Vombatus ursinus | reverse complement strand
CACACACACACACACACACACACACACACACACACACACACACACACCCCGACTTGATGGAGCCCCTCATCACTTCATGCCCACACTACAGTTATCCCTTCCACCTTGGTGGCTTTAGAGCATGACATAACAAATTTCTGGGCCTCCCTTCATACCAGAGAAGAAGTCTGAATTCCTTCTTTTTCTTTTATGGTGTGTTTACAATACCTTATTATAAATTGGGGTTGATATTATATAATACTATACATATATTTTATGCATTTCTGAGTTTCTAAACTTTTTCTGTGTCGCTGCTATCCTTCACATGTTGTCAGCTTCCGTAAAGCTCTCCCAAAATTCCCATTTAATTTCTTATGCTGACCTGTGATATACTGAGACCAAAATGGTGAAAGTCACGATGTGGAAGGGACAACTGCATTTGTAATAGCCTGCTGGGTTGTTTCTCTGCCTCGTCTCCTTCCCCTCCAGTCCATCCAGTTCACACACAAATCCAGACATCACCCTCATGACGTTATTGGTCTTCTTCTAGAATGAAAGCCGAACAACAACATTCAGCTGTCAAAGGCATTTTCCCATAGCTCAGGTCCACCCATGTCACTCTTCTCTATTTAATAAAGTCCATTGTCTCCCTATGACCTCCTGGATCAAAGATAAGATACTTCATTTGGCTTTTATAGCCCTTCACCCTCCTTCCTACCTTCCTACTCTTCTTATACTTTACTGCTATTGATGTTCTTATTTGTTTGTTTATTGTGAGGCAATTGGGGTTAAGTGACTTGCCTAGGGTCACACAGCTAGTAATTGTCAAGTGTCTGAGGTCAGATTTGAACTCAAGTCCTCTTGACTGTATGGCATACCACCTAGCTGCCCCTTATACTTTACTTCTAAATCGAATGCTCTACGACTCCTTGCTGATCTGGAATATGACACTTTTACCTCTCATCGTCTGATGTGCCTTTTCACAGGCTGTCCCTATGCCTGGAAGAGTCTCCCTCCTCCCTTCTATATGCTGGCTTCCTTTAAGACTTGACTCAAATCCTCCCTATTGCAGAACGTCCTTCCCAGGCCTCCTTGCTGCTTTGACCTTGTAGCTGGGATCTTTTCCCTTGTGCAATGTTTATGCCATTGTTGTTTGCAAGTGGTCTCCTCTCATTAGCGTGTGAGCTCCTTGAGGGTAAGGACTTTGTTTTTGTCTTTTTTTGTCTCCCCAGTGTTCAGTATAGAGCCCAGCCCCTAGCAAAGACTTAAAAATGCTTGTTGACTCTCACCCATGTGGACATTGTTGTTATTGGCTAAGATGGTATCTCTCTGCCAACTGGAGATTTGTGTGAGCCAGTTCTCAGAGGGTTGGTGCTAATAACAAATTATCAGAGCAGCAGACCTGGTCTGGCTCTCCCTTGCTCTCTGCCTAGAGACAAAGGTTAACCCCAGCTCTCCTGCTTCTCAGCTTGGCTTTTGTTCCTTCAGGAAGAGCAGGGACAGCATGGCCAGTGGACAGGGCAGCAAACAGCAACTGGGCACTGAGGAAGAGTCACAAGGGATAAGAGCCTATAGCCTGATGCGGGGAGATTTCCTTGGGATACAAGTTTGATGCACCTCTGTCATAGCAAGGTCCAGACCATGCTGTAGGGCCTGGAAAACTAAATTTGGTATTGAAAGTCAATACTAGGAGATACAGAACTGCATAGAATAGGGGAAAGGGTTCTGGATTGAAGTCAATGCTGTTGTTCAGTCATTTTCAGTCATGCCCGACTCTTTGTGACCCCATTTGAGGTTTTCTTAGCAAAGGTACTGGAGTAGTTTGCCTCAGTTTCCTCATCTGTAAAATGGGCTATAGAAAGGAAACGGCAAACAGGGTTAAGTGATTACTAGCTGTAATTTGAACTCAGGCCTTCCTGACTCCAGACCTGGCCCCCTATCCATGGCACCACCTAGCTGCCCCCTTGAGTCAATGACCTGGATTCAAATCCCAGCTCAGCCACCTACTCTGTGTTCCTGGGTAAGTGACTTTCCCTCTCTGGGTTTCAATTCCTTATCAGCAAAAATGAGTAATTTGGGATTAATGCCCTTTAAGGTCCCTTTTCCCTCTAAATCCTTAATACCAGGAGCCCATAAGCCTAATAAAATTGAAACAGAACAACATATACATTGACTACAGTTGTGTATTTTTAAAATTCTCACAATAAAATGAGATGAGTGCATAGAAGAAAATCATGGGAAGGGCACAAAATAGACAGTGAGACATTAGTGTTATCATTTCATTAAAGTTTGTAATACTCCAATGGTCGGTGATCTCCTAGGCATGAGTACTCCTTCCACCAATGCTAATTATAACCCATAAATTTGCCAGTGGAAGTCCATCCTGTTAAAAATGGACATGGGCAATGGTGACAAAGTGTAACAGCCACCTCCCAGGGTTGTGGGGCCCAAATGAGATAATGTCTGTAAAGAAAAGTTCTATATAAATATTAACTGTTATTATTAGTCTATTTTTCCCTTTGTCAAAATATAAATAGTTTGAGGTTTATAGTTTTATCTACCATCTCATTTTATCTCTTGTTTGTTTGACTTTGTTTCAGTTGATGGTTATTGAATTTGTAATTTAAAAAAAGAAAAAGAGTATCGTTTCTTTTAAAGGAAGAAAACACCATTTGAAAGGCCAGAGCGGTTAGGCTTCTCTTCAAGCTATAATTGTCTTCACTTGTCCTGGCCCCTGCCTAGTGAGAGCTCATAACTTCTTCGAACAGCTGTCTTTTATTCCCCAAGGGGAAGAAAGTTGAACAATTTCCCATCCTTATTTGGTGGGGCCTTAGGCTTGTCAGGGCTGTCCACTGCCAGATGACTCTTTGTCTTCACCAGCCCTCTGAAAGGGGTGTCCAGATAGCCCCCTAGGCTAGTTGCTTTTGAATTCAGGAGAATCATTACTGGAAGAGTTAATGGAATGAGCTGGGCTCTATAAATATCAGCAGAAGGAAATGCTTGGTTTGGAATGTACAATTTTATTTAACCAGCCCTCATTTAAAGTCCTCTTCATCAGAAGACTCCTTGCAGTGTGAAAATGATCCTGGGTTCTCAGAGGCTACCCTAGCAGTGCACAAGCTCTAGCAAGTCTAACCAAAAGAAAAAGGGTTAAAGCAGGGGTTCTTAATCTTCTGTGGCTTCTAAACCTCCCTTTAGCAAACTGACAAAACCTATGGAGGGGATCCCTTCTCAGAATAATGTTTTTGAATGTATAAAATAACATAGGATCACCAAGGAAACAAATTATCTTGAAATATAGTTATCAATTAAAAAAAAAAGTTTGAGGACTTCCCCTGTTTAGAGTATGGGGAAGCCAATATAAGCTAGTGCAGCTATGGGGAGAGAGGTGAGCCAGCTGGACATGGGTTATTTTGGCCATAGTAACTCGCAAAGATCATTTACCTGGATCAGTGTTTCTCAAAGTGGTGAAGTCCCCAAGATCCTTTCAGAGGGTCTGTGAGATTAAAATGGTTTTCATAATAATACCAATGTCTAATACAGTAAATATCAAGCTCATATAAACAAAAGCTTTCTAAAGTCTTCAAAAATTTTTGAGTATAAAAATTTCCGGGGCGGGGGGTGGGCAGGAAGTGAGAACTGCTAACCAAATGTAACCAAATTTGCTAACCAAATCTCTATTAGAAAAGAGCGTGCCTGAGACATACTTCACAACTTAGATCTGTAATTTCATTGAGATGAGTACTTCTTCCTCAAATACTCAGCAAGCATTTATTAAGTGCCTAATATATCATATGTACATATATGATTATACCATATATATCTAGCATTTATGCACATATATCACTTTAAGGTTTATTTATGTTATCTGATTCAATCCTCACAACAACCCTGTTGGGAGATGCTATTATTATTGCCATTTAATAGATGAGGAAACCAAGGCAGACAGAAGTTAAGTGACTTGGTTAGTGTCACACATCTAGCAAGTATCTGAAGTAGGATTCGAATTCAGGTCTTCCCAATTTCAAGTCTAGCACTCTATGTGCTACAGCACCTAGCTGCCTCTACTGTGTGGGAGGCATTGTGTAAGTGCTGGGGATAGAAAAACAAAAGTTAGCTGGCCTCTGCCTTCAAGAAGCTTACATTCTAATAACAGAACATCGACTTATATAAATATACACATATATGCATATTTATATATACACACACATACACATGTGATCGTAAGGTGGTTCAGGGAAGAAGGTACTAGCGGTTGGGGAGACCAAGAAAGGCTTCATGTAGAAGGTGGCAGCCCAGCTGAGCTTGCAAATTGGAAACTACAAATCATTGCACGTTGTAGCTCATTCCCACCTTCTCATCTTGAACATCTTGTTCACTCACCCCTCCAAAGGGGTATACCCAGTATTCTGGGAGTCAGGGAGAGGTACTTCCTCTAGCTCTCTTGGTTTTGCATAGACAATAATGGATCATTTGAGCTACCGGTCAACTGTACCTTGCACTCACTACACAATTGGCCCACCCTTTTTTCCATATAGATAAACAGTTAAGTAATTATATATTGTTACGATATTTATATATAGTTACATATATTTATATATCGTTACATATGTAGTTATACATATAATTTTATATATACACATATAGTTATGTTATAGTTCCATATACATAGTTATATATGTTATATGTAATTATATATCTATCTCTAAATATACTTATATCTGAAATTCCTTCCAATGTTTCTCTTGCACAATCCTCCCTTAGAAACGCATCGTAGAGGGGCAGCTAGGTGGCGCAGTGGACAGAGCACGGGTCCTGGAGTTAGGAGGACCTGAGTTCAAATCCGATCTCAGACACTTGACACTTACTAGCTGTGTGACCCTGAGCAAGTCACTTAACCCCATTGCCTAGCCAAAAGAAAAAAAAATGCATTGTAGGGTAGCTAGGTGGCACAGTGGATAGAGCAGCAGCCCTGGATTCAGGAGGACCTGAGTTCAAATTCTGCCTCAGACACATAACACTTACCAGCTGTGTGACCCAGGGCAAGTCACCTAACCCCATTGCCTAACTTGAAAAAAAATGCATTGTCTTTTGTTGACCTTGGCTTGACCCGTAACTTAAATTCTTTGGAAGCCATTGGCATTCTGTGACTTCCAGCTATCTGTTATCACCAGAAGAAGTAGTTATTCAAGTCCATCTTTCCTCTTCCTTGACCCTGTGTCATATCTCAGAGAACATCCTAGAACTTTAGAGCTAGAATGAGCCTTCACACCGTGTCATTTAACAAATGAGAAAAATGAAGCCCAGAGAGACAGAGTTACTTACCTAAAAACACACAGCTGGTTAGTGGCAGATCTGGGAATGGAGCTTGGGCATCCAGACAATTCTTCTTGTATTAGGCATTGTGGAAACTTCAGAATAGTTCTAAAAATACTGGAGGGTACGAGTATACTTCACTTCCTTCAATAAACATGATTCTGATATGTTTGCGTATGAATTAATATTTCAGAAAATCAAATTCTATTTTCCCAATGAATTTCTATTATGATTTCAGGAATTCCCCCCCCCCCCCCATTTCATCATTAATGCTGTTTAGTTGGCAGTGTCTGATAAGGTAGGTTTAAGTTTCTTTGGCTGTGATCTGGAGATATACTATCAAACTTAATGATCTGGAAATGGTTAACAAAAAATACTGAACTTTGAGTCAGATGACCAAGTATTGAGACCCAGCTCAGTCTTCATAAGCTAGGTGGTCTTGGGAGAGTCACTTAAGTTTTCTGAGCCTCAGTTTTCTTGCCTGTAAAATGGGGATAACATTTTTACTACCAACCTTGATGTGTAAAGTACTTTGTACCTATAAATATGAACTTCTGTCATCATTAAGGAGCTTCCAAAAAGAAAGAACTCTTATATGAGTCCTTTTTTCTAAATCAAAGAATTCTTTCTCACTACAGAGAACTACAGCCTGAATTACCTGTTTTGTAAATTGATCTATGTCTGTAGTAGATCAGGTTTCCTTAAAATGGGTCTTTCTGAACAAAAATTGAAACTGATCACTGTGACCAAGCTTGGCCAGTAAAAGAACGAGAAAATTCTCCTCCTTCCATTCTTTGGAAGGTAGGGGACAATGGGAGTGAAATATTACATATATTGTCAAACACAATTGATGGCGAGATTGGTTTGGTTGAGCTAATTTTTTCTTTTGCTATTATTACAAAGGATGGCTGGCTAGGTGGAGGGGAAGCCATATATTTGGAAATAAAATTGCAAAATTGCCCTGATTTAAAATGCAAAAATAAGCTTTAAAAAGAGATATTTTCTTTCAGTTAGACTAATAGTTAATTTCATGTTTAAGGAGGAACTAGATTTTAGAACCAAGGGTCAACTTTGTTTGTCCTAAAATAATAGATGGCACCTTAGATATGATCTATCCTATGCTCTTCATTTTATGCTAATGTAATTAAGGTAATTAAGAAGAGAGAAGAGAAATGATTTCTCCAAGATCATACATTAGTAACTGACTGAACTCAGATGTCCAGACTCCAAATCCAATTCTCCTTCCACAAATCTATACAAAGCTAATTTTAAAACATCACCAAAATAAAAGCTAATCTCCCCTCTTCCTTAATACACATATAACATACACACACACACTTTAGTAACTGAAATATAAGCCAAAACCAAATCAGAAAGAATTAATCTGCATCAAACCATTTTAAAGCACATTTTAAGCAATCTTTAAAAAAATGTTGCCTCTCCTTATAACTCCACTACTTAGTTGTTTTGTTGTTTAATCATTGTTCAGTCATGTCCAATTCTTTGTGACCCCATTTGGGATTTTCTTGGCAAAGGTACTGGAGCAATTTGCTATTTTTTCCTCCAGCTCATTTTGCAGATGAAGAAACTGAGGCAAACAGGATTAAGTAACTTGCCCAGGGTCACTCAGTTAGTAAGTGTCCGAGGCCAGATTTGAACTCAGAAAGAGGAGTCTTCCTGACTCCAGGCCAGGCACTCTATCCACTGTGCTACCTAGCTGCCCTCCCACTGCTAAGCAGTCACTTAATAAATGCTAGTTGACTGACTACAAGCCAACTGGCAATTAGCTTAACTTTGGCAATTTTTCAGTGAACTTATCCTTAAGGAATTAAACTCAATTATCTAGAAAACTCACTCAAAAAGTATTCCTTTTTCAATCATTCAATTCAACAAGCACTTATGTGTCTGCCAGGCACTGTGCTAGGTGCTGGGGTTTCAGGGACAATTATAAAAGCATCTCTGTTCTCAAGGCTTCAATTGATGAGAAGTCACCATTTAGAGCCCTCTGAGCGGCACTCCCTTGCCCCTTCCTTTTTCCTCTTTCCTCCCTCCCTTTCTACCTCTAACGCTGGGAAATTATCAAACATCCCCATACAAGAGAAGTTCTCTTCTGTACTTGGGAATATGGTCTTCATGTTGCTTTCAGCTGGATATGACTTTAAAAGAAATACACTCCCTGTGAGATGCCAGGGTGACTAATCAAATGCCCTTCCTAGCTAAGCACATCAAAAAAGCCAGGAGAAACATTTGAAACAAAGCAAAAGAGTAGCAATAACAACCCCAGCAAGATCAGCTTTAAAAACAAAGAGCTAACCAAATAAAAAAATAAATAAAATAACAATAGACCAAGTTTTAGCGAACAAATATTACAACATCTTCCCCTGAAAGCTAGAGAAAACATTGGCCTGGGTAGAAACTCTGACATTACCAACCAAGTGTAAATGAAGGAACACAAACTACTTTTAATGGAAAAAATGGAGAATTCATGACCAGGAAAAAAATAAGCTGTATGTAGTCTTTGTCCTTGAAGCTTTCCATATAGATAGTAAAGGTTTGCTACAACAACAACAACAACAAAAAAAAAGTAAGCCTGGTGGGGTGCACTGTGTGGTGGTTATGGAATCAAGGGACCTGGGTTTGAATCCTAGATCTGCCACTTATTACCTTGGGTAAGTCATTTAATCTCTCTAGTCCTCAATTTCCTCATCTGTAAAATGGAAGGGTTATGGGCATGATGATTTTTAAGGTCCCATCTAGCTCTCATTCTGTGAACTTGGAAAAAAAAAACCACAATGTTAAAAGAAACATTAGCCCAGAAAACCCATTTCAGGCATATTCTGTTCTTAAACTAGAGGTAGAAAAAAATGACCCTCCTAGAATAGAGTTCGACGACAGCCCACCTGCCACAAAATAAAGGCAGATCAAAGAAATGGAAGATGGCAATGGGGAAATTATAATTTGGGAAAAGAATTCAAGATAGTTTGTCTGAACTGAAGGACCATCTCTACTTAGACATTGAGGAGACTGCCAAGAAGTTTTTTCAAGAGCATAGAAAGAAAAAGTCCCTGTGTTTTTAAACTCATCAATTGCTTTTTTGAATTTCCAAGGAAAGGACAGAATTTTACCAACAGCCAGGAAATGTCAAGGGAGACAGCATTTAAATATGAAGGGAGGTACAAAGGACCTCACTTCAGAATCTGAGGAAGAGGAGGCCTTGAGGGAATTATATATTCATATAACCAGAGTTCTAACTAGGACAGAACAGGTGAAACTTGGCTGAATTTAGAGGGCTCCTAATTGGTTCCACAGGCTTTGGATGTGTAGTTGGCATCCTCTTGGTGATACGGAAGGAGAAGGATGACCTGTACTCCTTGATCTGCTCCTCCAGATGGGGATGTCAGAAAAGATGTTCTTTTCCCTCAGGCTATCCAAACTCCATCACTGGGTAACACCCGTGAAAGCTAGGACAGTAAGAGTTCAATGGGGATAGAAATGTTACTAGGTGGTACCCCAATCTTTAACCTTATCACTGGGAATGTGCTGGGAGGCTAGGCTCAGAGTTGGGGTATGTTGGTGGGAGGAGGGAAGATGGAGAGTTGACAGGCCTGTAAGAGGTGAATTCTACCTGGGCTAGAGGCTGAAAGGAAGGTGAACCAGGACCAGAAGACTTGCAGTTTGGCTGTACCCGTCCCCAGTGGGAAGGGTTGGAATGGGAGAGGATATTGATCAGAATTAGGAGTAGTTGCCAAAGCCTTTTTCTCCTGCAACTGGGTCTCACTGTAGCCTTACTAGGACCTAGTTAGCAAGACTAATTATTTAAAATAGGGAGCTATCATCCCATCTAAGTCTTTCCTTTCATAGCCAAATTCCTAGAAAAAGTCATCTACCAAAGTTTCACATATAACCCTCTTTTTTCTGTTCTGTATACAGAAATGTTCATGTATGTGTTTACTAAGTTCAGAATTTAAAAAAAAAAGGAAGGAAAAAGTCACCTCTATTCCTTCCCTCTATCTGTAGTCATGCTTACTTTACTACTCCCTTGCAATCACCTCCTACCTACATATCTTAAGTATCAACTCCTGTTTATAGCTTTTTTTTTTGCTATCATTTACAAGGTAAACTCATTCTTTTTGTCAGAGAAAACAGAAGAAAAATGAAAATTCAGCAGTTCTGTCTCCTATCATCAATCTATCATCAATGGTCATTATCCCAATCCATCTTTGATTGTCCACTTATTTTCTCCCAATATTGCTTATATATCTAGCAAACAAGCAGTAATGTATTAAGTTTTTGCTATGTACCAGTCACTATGATAAATGCTAGAGGTATCAAAAAAAAGCAAAAACAGTACCTGCCCTCAAGAAGCTTCATTTTATTTGTTATTCTAACAAAAACTCTGTGAGATAGGTAACAAACCCATTTTGCAGTTGAGGAAAATGCCTCAGAGACGTTTTGTAACCTCAGATAGGTTATAAACAAGAGTGATGGGTTATATGCTTTCAACAAAAGTTTATATCTTTTATATTTTAAGTATTTCTTTTATGGTGGAGGAAATAAATAGCTAACCTATACCTGTTCTATTTTGTCCACTGAGCATCTTTTTCAGTAGGGACCCTATGGATCTCTTTTGTAGAGAACCTAGAGATTTTTCTCCACTGGGGGCATAATGAGCAAGAATGGGAGGTGAACCTGTTCTCTTCCAGTTAGATTCTAGGTTCTTCAAGTTTTTCTCAAAGCCAGGAAAACCTGGGTTCAAGCCTGACACATTTGTGAAACCCCAAACTGGGTTCTCCTAGTGGGAAGGGTCACTCTCCCCACCCCCAGCCAGATCACAGATCTTCATATTTAAATGACTGAACCACAATCACATAACTAGTAAACATCAAAGGTAGGATTTAAATGGAGATTTCCCTGACTCCAGAACCAGCATTCTGTCTATGACACTAGGCTGCCTCACTAAGAGATGAATTAGAGAAACATGATAACTGTTTTCAATTATTTTTAAGGTCTATCACATAGAAGAGAAAAAAAATGTATTCTTTTTGGCCCCAGAGGGCAGACTTGGGATCAGTAGATATATGTTTTAGTGAGGTAAATATAAGGAGATGTAAAGGAAAAAACAGTTGTAACTGTTAGAGCTGACTAATAGTGAAATGATCTGCCTTGGGAGGTAATGAAATCCCTCTTCTTTAAGGTCTTCAAACAAGAAGACTGGATAAACAATCATTTACTTAGTTGTTATTGTAACAACTAACCCTCATATAGCACTTTGAGGTTTGCAAACCACTTTACAAACCTTAAATCATCTGATGCTTTGGAAGACCACTTTTTAGGATATAGTCAAGGGGGTTCATATTTCAGGGTTGGCCTATGGGACTTCTGAGTCATTTTCCAGCTTTAGGATTCTATAGTCATATTCTTTGACCCAGGAAGGGAAATGTGCCCCAAGGGAAAAGCTTTAAAGACAAGGGGGAAAAATAATTTGTAGAAAGTTCCTCAGAGCAGCCCATGACATGATAACTGTTTTCAATTATCTTTAAGATTTTTCACGTGGAAGAGAAAAGACTTCTCCTTGGCCCCAGAGAACAGACTTAAGAGCTATGAATAGATGTTTTAGGGAGGCAGATATAAGGAACAAGGCTGGACTTAGTGAAGAACTAGAAAAAAAAAGTGCACATGCCTAACAGTGTAATTCACATTTCTATAGCTTTTTAAGGCTTACAAAGATGTTTTTCACAAAAAAAGTTTTTGAATTAGGGTATCTCCATTTTAAAGAAGAAAAAACTGGTTCCAGGATAACACAGCTAGTAAGTGTCTGAGGTCACATTAGAACTCAAATCTACCTGACTTTAGGCCCAACGCTATCCACTAGGCCACCTAGTTGCACAATATTTCACTATTTTTCATTTTATATGCTATATACCACATAAAACAGAAAATAATCAAATTCCATTTTGTTAAACCTATTCTAGAATTTTGACTGATATACATATACTCTTCCTTTTCTCCCCATGCTTTTCTCATGCTGAGATTTTTCCTATAACAAGCAAGCAAAAATTGTGTACCTCCCAAAAAATGGTGGGGTGGGGGTCATCAGCATATCTTAAGTTCCTCCTTTTTGTGGAGAGTATACGTGGGGGAAATACAGGTATGGAATGTTGCATGCACTTTCAGATTGTTAGTTTTGCTTAACATTTTGTTACAAGAGAGCTCTCAAGGGGTAAGTATAATTTGGGAATGTTTGTACTGTTAAAAGAGAACACATCAATAAAACTTTTTAAAAGTACTTTGTAGACTCCTTTTTTTAAAAAAGCACATGCAAGACAGAATAGAAATGTAGGAAGGGTCCAGTTTTTCCTAGTATTCTTTTCAAAGGAATTATTTGGGCCTTGTAACATACAGGGTTCACAGGACTCCTCAGCCTTTGGGTGCTCCTGCTGAATCAGGTTACAGTTAACCCAGAGAATATTTCTGTGGTAACAACAAAAATCCTTCAGACAAAAGGGAATTCCCGGCCAAGTACAGTAGAAGAAAAATGAAGAGAGCGAAAACAAAATGTCAGAGAGCGCTTCAGTGTGGCTCTCCAACCCACAGAAGATTATCCCTCCTATCAGTGGAGAGAAGCATGTTAAACAAAAACACCACAGAGCCTAAGATGGGAAATTAATCTCCCCGGGAATTAAAAGTCTATTAACTTGTTTTGAGTGTTCCTCACTGAGAATGCCCAGATTCTGAACTCTGACTGGTTCAGTGTCGTTTCTGCTTATCGTAAAGAAAGCAGCTTTTGCTGAAACTCATCTCCCCACGAGCAGCGAGTGGTTCCTGGTGAGGAGGGAACCTTGTCTTGGGTTCTCCTCGCTTGCTGGCAACTTCCTTCCTTATTTACCCCTGGGAGTTCACAGCACATTTCCACGTCTAGGCCAGGAAAGCTTCGGGCCATCATCCCACATGACAGATGCCTCCCTCCCCTTGTTTGTTTGTGTTGTTTTTAAGTTCTTTTTTTTTCCTCATCCTCCTTCAGAAATAAAAATAAACAACAGACTTTGCCCACCCCGTCCCCTCCTCCTGAACATCATGGAGCTGTCTGGACGAGTCACATTCTGTTCTGCCATCCTGTTTACATATCGTCAAGAAATGTAAGCAGTCTGTCCCTCCTTGCCAGGGGATGCTGCCACCCGAGTCAGAGAGCGTGCTCTAGACCCCGTGCTTCTCAGGAAGAGCCAGGGGAAGGGAAGTTGACTTCTGAGAAGTTTTCAGGGTAGTTGCAGAGCCCTAGTGCCCTTTCAAAAACTTTGTGACAACACTGAGATGGAAGGAGGGAATGTGTGTGGGCAGAAATATGGAACAGGGGAAGAGCATCAGAATCAGTCAGAGAACACTAGCTGGAATCCCGCTTCTGTTACTGTCTTTGTGACCTCAGGCAGATCATTTAAACTCTTTAAAACGAGGGAGCCAGAGGCAGCTGGGTGGTACAGTGGATAGAGCACATGCCTTGGAGTGAGGAGGACCTGAGTTCAAATCTGTTCTCAGACACTTGATACTTACTAGCTGTGTGACCCTGGGTGAGTCACTTAACCCTCATTGCCTCCAAAAGAAAAGAAAAAGAAAATGAGGGAGTTAGACTAGTTAATCATTGAAATTCCTTCTAACTCTAAATCTCTGGCCCAATGGGGGGGGGTGCTGGTAAATGTTTAACAACCAGTCTCTGAAAAGCATGATACATTTTTAAGCTTGAATTGCTTTATTAACATTTTCTCTATCATCTTAAGTCCAGACAAAATAAACAAAACAACATGGCAAACCTTGGTTTGTAACATTTGCAGATTTTTGAGATGCAAAGCCTTACCCTGAAAATTTAGAAATTTGCTCTGTGGGAAGCCCCAGCAACCCCCTGACTCTGCCCTAAAAAGCAGCCACCATCCCCAGCCTTTCCCTGCCCCACATAGTTGTTTCTCCAAACTCCCTTAAGCTACAGTATAGATCTTTGTTGTCGTTGTTCAGTTGTTTCAGTCATGTCTGACTCTTCATGATCCCATTTGGGGGCTTGCTTGGCAAAGATACTGGAGTGGAATTCTCCAGCTCATTTTACAGATGAGGAAACTGAAGCAAACAGGGTTAAGTGACTTGCCCAGGGTCACCCAGCTAGTAAGTGTCTGGGGCCAGATTTGAATTCTTGAAGATGAGTCTTCCTGATTCCAGGCCCCGCACTCTATCCACTGTGCCAAGTAGTTGCCCATACATGTATACACATATATAAATATATGTGTGTGTATGTATATGTATATATATATGTATATGTATATGTATATTATAGTCATCTTGGAGGGAAGGCATTAGTATTAAAGGGGACCAGGAAAGTTCTCTTACAGAAAGTAGCCTGTTAAGTAAGACTTAAAGGAAGCCAGAGAAGGAGGGAGGGTCCTCCACGTTTGGGGAGTGGCTGGTGAAAGGGAACAAAGTCAGAGGGTGTAGGCTTGTCGACTGAGCAGAGGGATGATTTAAGAAGAGCAGAGTCCTGACGGTGGAGGCCAGAGGCAGCTTGGGATTTCTAATGTTGCCTCAGGCTGTCCCCTGTCTAGACATTAGACCTGTTTCCTGGGGTTCCTTTGTACTAGCATTGGCTTTGGCCATTTTGTGGGGTGTGGTTTCTTGGTGAACTTTAGTTCTGGTTCCAGTAGTATTGGCCTTTAGTTACCTCCTTACACAAAGAGCTTTGGAATAAAGGGCTGCTCGTGGGGCTTCTCTCTCTGGACATGGCATCCCTGAAAATTTAAAGTTCCTCACTCATTCTTTTTTACAGACTAACTCCCAGCAAGGGAGAGACTTGGAAACGTTTAGTCCACACTGAAGTCGTGCCAGAGAGATGAGAATTTATTGAAAAGATAAATTTACAGAAAATTCCAAGACCTCCTGAGGAGGTTACATGGCCTCCCTCAGTGACCCTTTCTAATGTTTAACATCCTTGCCTCTCAGGATATGTGTCCATATGTTTGATCTCAAGTCATTAGGCCACAATTTCTAGTCTCTTCAAAGGAGAATGAGAAGAGTTCAAAGGTGGAGAAGAGTTAGTAAATCACACCTCAGACTTCCTTTCTTCAAGTCAAAAAATCCCAAACCCAGAGGCTCTCTACAGAACAGGGTAGGCAAATCCCTATGGAGGTGAAGCAGCCCTCCTTGGCTGCCTAGAAAACTGGAGCATGGGCTGCCCAACAGACCAGCAGGCAGCAGCTAGATTCCCCAGGGGCTGAATCTAACACCATTTAGTTCAATTCACTTGAGTTCAATAAACATGTATTAATCCCCTATAACATGGAAGGCACTGGGGATCCAAATAGCTGGGGAATCCTAAGCAGCTTATATTCTACTGGGGGTATGGGGGTATACAGCATACGTGAAGGCAAATAAATGCAAAAGATATGCGAAGTACACATGAAGTAATTTCAATGGGAAGGAGAGCAGGGATAGCTGGGAAAATCAGGAAAGACCTCAGATAGGAAGTGCTGGTTTATCTGAGCTTAGAAGGAGGCTCTTCAAGAGGAGATGAGGAAGAACTCTCCAGACATGGTGCCTATCTTGGGCAGAGTGTGCCAGTAATCTAGGTGAGTTTGCCAATTGGTCTGGAGGGTAGAAAATCTAACGTTTTCTAATCCTTTAATCATATTTGTGCCTCTCCTCTGTTAGCAAGTCAGTTAATAGATTTATTAAGCACCTACTATGTGCCAGGTACTATGCTAAGGCTAGGGATACACAGAAAGGCAAAAGACAGTCCCTAGCCTCAAGGAACTCACATTCTAATGCAAACAGCTATGTACGAACAGGCCATAGAAAGGATCAATAAGAAATCATCAACAGGAGGAAGGCAGTAGGATTAAGAGGGATTGAGAAAGACTGCCTATAGAAGGTGGGATTTTAGATGGGACTTGCAGGAAGCCAAGAGGGAGACGTGAGGAGGCAGAATATCCCAGACACAGGAGACAGCCAGGGAAAATACTCAGAGCTGAGAGGTGGAGGTTCTTGTTCATAATAGGGTCATTGTTTGTCCTTCCTTTTCAAAGAAGACCAACAACGTCCTGGGTTGATGTCATGACTTGTGTGTGAATTGGATTTAATCGAGGCAGAGTATAATGTAAAGATAGACTAGAAAAGTAAGTTAGGTTATGAAGGGCTTTGAATGGCAAGCAGAACACTTTTTAAGAAATTCAGAGGAAGGAGGGAGTGAGTTTCTACTTGGGCTGCTGGACAGAATGCTGGGTTTATTTAAGCTGTTCATTATAGATTAAATCCAATATCCAGGGAGAAATGATTCTTTTATTTTTTTCCCTTTTATTCCTAGCTTCTTCTGTATTTTAAGAAGTTTTCCAACCAGGAGTTACACAAGGAAGGTTGCTCTTAAGGGTTCAGCCCAGACTGACTTCCAACAGGGTCCAAGATGACAGCTCAAATGAGGAGCTAATTTTTTAAAGTAACATTTCTTCTTGGTTTATAGAAACCAAGGCTGGGATGGCGCCTTTGTTACAGCAAGAGGCAAGAAAAAACAAGATTCTGATGCCGTCTCCTTTTCTTTCATAGACTCGCTTCCATAACCAGGAGCCAGCCTCTTAAATTCTCTGGCTCTCCATTTAATCCAGTCCAATCATGAGTCAACAGTTGTCATTAAAGTGAGAGTGGCCCTGGAGTATACAGACCAGGAGAACAGCCAGCATTTAGGGTCCTTGTAAAATAATCCTCTGTCCATGAAAGGGCTCTGGGTCACAGTTCACAAATGAGATACCAGTAGCCCAGTGCCCTGGAGCCCCAGTACCATTTGTAGTACAATGGCAAGACTGTGAAATCTGGAGTCAAGGACAAGAGTTCAAATCCCATCTCTACTGGACTACTACCTAAGTGACCTTGGGCAAGTTTCTGATCCTCCCTGGGCCTTAGTTTCCTTACCTGAAAAAGACGGGTTTGAGTAACTGGTCTCTGAGGTTCCTTCTGACTCTTTAGGACTTCGTTCCTGTGGTCCCCTTTCCTTTCACCTATCTCCAAAGGCAGCCATTTAATGGAGGTCCCTGTGTATCCCAGATGGCACTCAAAGGTAGGAATTGGAAGGAGCTTTGCACCCCTTTTACACAACAATAGTTGCTACTGGACAAAAAAAGCTGAGGACCTTCTCCTTCAGGAAGGGATTGAGTTTTCTATTTATTTTATGTCCATTTCCACCACTATTCCCCATCATATCTATTTGGATCTCTTGCTCTGGTCAGCTATTACTCCTATATATTGGAAAGACAACTGGACCTGGAGTTAGAAAACCTAGGTTTGAGTCCTAACTCTGCCACTAACTACCTCTGGGAACTCTGGCAAGTCACTTAACTTATCACTCAGTTTCCTCATCTGTAAAATGAAAGAGTTGGATTAAATCAGGAGTCCTTAAATGGGGATCAATGGATTTCAGGGGGTCCATGAACTTGGATGGGAAAAAAAATATATCTCTTCTCTAATCTCTAACTGAAATGTAGCATTTCCTTTCATTATGAATGTAGAATGCCCACAAGAAACATTATTCTGGGAAGGAGTCCATGGGTTTCACTTGACTGTCAAACACACAAAAAGGTTAAGAACCCCTGGACTAGGTGGCCGCTGAAATTCCTTCACGTTCTAGGTTCATGATATTATGTTCTATAAATTCTAGGTTCCTTTAAGTTCTAAATCCTCTGATCCTGATTTATACCAGGCTACTTATATAATTTTTCCCCCTGGTTACTTTTTTAAAAGAAAATCTCAAGTACCAAGTCTTCAAAGAAGGTAGAAATAGGAATTCTTTTTAACTTTTCCCTCAAACAATCCTTGCTCTTATATTTATTATTTTTTTTTAGTGCTGTCACCAATGATAACAAATCTCCCCTCATTTCAAGAAGAGATTTTCCTTGAGGCAAGACTTGTAATAAATTATATACTTGGCAGTTTAAAAAATGATCTTTTAAATTATGGTTTTGTTACTGAAAAATGCAGAATATGTCCTAGGGTCTGATAGCTCTGTCCCATCATGTTTTGTTTCACATTTGAATGTCACATCTTTCTCACAGTTGAGGCAAGGCTGAACTCAGACCCTTTTCAGAATAAGATTCCACTTCAAAGGAGAACAGCAAAGGGAGAGTTGTTTCAGGATTAGAAAAGGACTCAAAATCTAGCAATTTCTGTTCAGGTTCTCATTTCTCCATTGACTTAACTATGACTCTTTCACACACTTTCAGAACTGGAAGTGAGAAATCTTAACAGTCTTCTTCTTTACCTCCTTCATTTGAATCTCAGAGAAGGGAAGTTGCTTGTCCAAGATTCAGAGCTGACATGAGAATCCAGATCTCTTGAATTCCAAGGCCAGTGCTTTCTACTTACTTACCTAATATTTCTAGCATCTTCATTTTCTCATTGATCATTGAGAAAAAAGGGAGATATTAATACCTGTCATCTCTTTCCCTTATAGGATTATGCTTTTATTAGTTTGCAAATGAGAAATAAAAGACATTGATTATTCTCATCCTAAATATTGTAATTATTATCTGCTAGAAATATACTTCACAGTTGGGAAGACTTATGTGAACTGATGCAGAGTAAAGTAAGAAGAACCAGGAGAACTATTTCTACAATAATAACATTGTAAAATCAAACAACTTTAAAAGAATAAAGAGCTCTGATCAATGCAATGACTAAATATGATTATAGAGGAATGATTATAAAGCATGCTACTCACCTATTAACAGAGGATTCACAAACCAAGACCTTTTTTTTAATATGATCAATGTGGGAATTTTTTTTTCACTTTACAAAGGTTTTGTTGTTCTTGTTTCTTTTTTTTTATCTTGTTCTTCCCATTAGATTGTGATCTCAAGACCAGGGACTTTTTTTTTTGTTGTTGTTTTTCTTTGTAACCTCAATGCTTAGCCTGACACACAGTAGGTATTTAATAAATGCTTGTTGACTTGACTTTCTCAATTGGGGAGAGGAGAGGAGAAGAGAAAACCAATCACTATTCACTAAAAAACAATAAAATACATATGATGAAAAGCCCAAATTATAATTCAAGCTCTGAATTCAAAATAAGATCTAGACTAGTTTAGGGAAGGCAGCATTGTACCATAAAAAAACAGTGGCTCTGGAGACTCTGGAGGACCTGGGTTCAAATCCTACCTCTGACAGCTGTATAACCTTAGGTCTCTAGACCTCAGTTTCGTTTTCTGTGAAATGAGGTGGTTGGACTAGATGCAATCTGAGGTCCCTTTACATCAAGGATTCTTAACCTGGGATCCATGAATTTGTCTTTTAAAAATATTTTCTGGGCAGTTAGATGGCACAGTGGATAGAGCTCCGGCCTTGGAGTCAGGAGAACCTGAGTCCAAATCTGACTTCAGACACTTGACACTTACTAACTGTGTGACCCTGGGCAAGTCACTTAACCCCAATTGCCTCATCAAAAAAAGCACAAAAAAATTTCATAACTATATTTCTTTATAATTGCTCTTTTTTGCCAAGCCATGTATTTTACTTTGTATATTTAAAAACCTTATTCTGAGATGGGGT
This sequence comes from Vombatus ursinus, assembly GCF_900497805.2. Classification (NCBI taxonomy): domain Eukaryota; kingdom Metazoa; phylum Chordata; class Mammalia; order Diprotodontia; family Vombatidae; genus Vombatus; species Vombatus ursinus. The sequence continues at coordinate 8,514 of NW_020949010.1, read as the reverse complement.
CCACTGGTTTCACCAGACTGTCAAAGGGGTCCATGAGATAAAAAAAAAAAGGTCAAGATGGTCTTCTCTAGCTCTCTGATGTTCTGAATACAGTGCCTGGTACATGGTAAGTACTTAGTAAGTGCTCTGTCATCTACCCTAGATGATTTGTGCCCTGTATGACTTTCCCATGAAAAAATGCTGTTGTAATGAATAGAAAGAGCTGATTATGTTTTGCTTTCAGTCACCCTGGAGAAAGGGGGAATTTTTCATTCAAATAAGTCATTAAATTTAGACAAAGCGAATTTTGTTAGAAAAGTTAGCAGAGATCCAACTTGGTCTTATAGGTGCCTCCCAGCCTCCTTCCATCAGAGAGGATGTGCTGGGCCGTCCCCCAACTGCTGTGAAACAGCCCAACAGGGGACTGTGCTTGGCACAGCTTTCCCAGCTCAGGAAAATCCAAGGCCACAGGAAGCATGAGGCCACGGAGGACTCAAGGACACAGGAATCCTTAAACAAAGCCCTATAATTTACTGGAAATTTAAAATGTGTTAAAAAAAAAAAAAACACCCACCAGAAGCCGCTGGCCCCCTGAAGCTGGTTTGTGACCTTGAGACCATTGCTCTTTAACTTGCTGGAGATCTGGTGAGCCCTTCTGGGACACCCAGCATGTGGAGCGCCATCTTTGCCTAAGCTTCCTGACATCTTTGGGTAGGTCACTTTATCTGGAGGGGCTTCAGTTTCCTCGTCTATAAAATGAAAGGGTTGGAATGAGCCAATGAGGAAGATCCAGCTCTGTGAAGCATGATCAGACACCCGCATTTGGAGCCTATATGCCTGGTGATTAGGGGTAATTATTTGGGCCAGAGAGAGTAGCCCTTGGGGCCAGAGGGTACCGCATCATCCAAGGGACAGGTTTGAGAAAGTAAGCTGAGTCAAACCAGAATTCACAAGGCAACTAAATTCAAGGGGTTAAGGAGAATTCAAAGCAATGGTCCCAAGCCTGAGACATCAGTACTGGGTAGATCAGGGAAAATGTACTTGAAGGCAAGAACCCCGCTAACTATGTGGTATGATTCTCTCGCTCAAGAAGCTTTGGTGGCTCCCCATTGTCTCTAGGCTCCAGGGAAGGAGAAGTGAATGAACATTTACATGACACCTACTAAGTGCCAGGCACTGTGCTAAGTGCTTTTTATCTGATACTTTTTTTCTATAAATTTTTTCTATATATTTTGCTTTTTATAAATATTATCTCATTTGTTAAATTACAAAAAAAAAAAAAACAACTTTGGATAAAATCCAAACTCCTTCATTTGGAGCAGCCCTTCGTAATCTGGTTCCAGCCAGGCTTTATACACTGCTTTCCCTCTTCATATACTCTGTATTCACATCAAACTAGCTTGATGTTCCAGCCCTCATTTCTGAACCTTTGCACTGTCCCCTATTCCTGGAACACTTTTCTCCCATATTTCTGCCTATCAGAATCTCAAGCTCCCTTTAATGCTCAGTCAAATGCCACTGTCAACATGAGGCCTTTCCTCAGCCCCCTCTGCTGTTAGACTCCCTAAATTCATATGTATTTTTTTTGTATTTTATTTACTTGTCCATGTACATGTTGTCCACCCCTCTCCTCCCCATCTAGAATGTTAGCTCCTTGAGAGAAGAGATTGTTTATTTTTTTGTCTTCCTGACTGAAGTTCCCAGCATGATTCCTGACACACAATAGGCACTTAATAAGTGTTTGGGGTTTTTTGTTTGTTTGGTTGGTTGGGTTTTTTTGGGAGGCAATGGGGTAAAGTGACTTGCCCAGGGTCACACAACTAGTAAGTGTCAGGTGTCTGAGGCCAGATTTGAATTCAGGTCCTTCTGAATCCAGGGCTGGTGCTCTATGCACTGCATCATCTAGCTGCCCCTTAGTAAGTGTTGGTTGACAAATGAAGGGAGCAGTAGGTAGATCTGGATGAAATGAAGCTTTGTCTCAGGCTCCTCCACGTGACACAGTCTTCTTTGCTGAAGGTGTGACAGTCCCACCCACTCCTTGTTTGCCTACCCCAGGAACTGCAGCTCTGAGATTCATGCCTCCATCAGCAATCAATCCACAAGCATTTTTAAAGCACTTAAGCAAAAGGGAAATGTCAGCTACAGAGAAAAGAGAAGACAGTTCCAGGCGTCTGGGAGAAGTCAAAAGGCACTGGTTCGAGTTAGGACATTGAAGGACAGGAAAGCTAACCACACACATTAAATATGGGGAAGAACTGAGTTGATTGATATACACTGGGAAAATATCCAGTGGTCACAGCAGATCGAATGTAGAAACAGCACTTAGAGCCAGAGACTGAAGGCTCAATTCCAGTCCTTTTACTTAATGCATGGTGACCTTGAGCAGATCAGTTAAGCCTTCCTCTGACCTTGGGTTTCCTTACTTGAGTTGAACCGACTCAGGGCTTCTTAACCTTTTTTTGTGTCTAGACTCCTTTGGTTGTCTGGTTCAGGACTTCTTAATCTTTTTTGGGTGTGTGTGTGTGTGTGTGTGTGTGTGTGTGTGTGTGTGTGTGTGTGTCTAGACTCCTTTGGTTGTCTGGTTAAACCTAAGGACCCCTTCTCAGAAAAATATTTTTAAATTTAAATTTAATTTAAATTTTAAATTAAAAATTTTTTAAATTTTAAATAAAGTATATAGGATTACTAAGAAAATCAGTAAATACTGAAATAGATTGATCACAATTCAAAAAGCCAAGTTCACAGACCCCCTGGACTAGAAAATTGCTAAGTATTCTTCTGGCTCAAAATCCTACAGTCTTATTAGAGCTGATGATATAGCTCAGGAATGCCATGCTACTTTTTAAGAAAAATTTAATACTTGGGGCTAGAGAAGATTTATTGGAACAAGAAGATAAGATTATATGCAATAGTCACCACTAGGTTATAATCTACTCACCTAGAAAGGGTGTTTGCTCAGCTCTTTGTGACACCATTTGGGGTCTTTTGGATACTGGAGTGGTTTGCCATTTTTTTCTCCAGCTCATTTTACAGATGAGGAAACTGAGGCAAACAGGGTTAAATGACTTGCCCAGGGTCACACAGCTAGTAAGTGTCTGAGGCTGGATTTGAACTCAGTAAGATGAGTCTTCCTGACTCCAATCCCAGTGCTCTTATCCACTGCACCACCTAGCTTTCCCTCCAGAAAGAGTAAACACATTAAAAAGAATATAGACTCCTTGAGGACAGGAACTGTTTCATTTCTGCCTTGATATACCTAGCAGAGTTCTTGCCGCATAATATACATTTAGTAAATGTTTAATTGATGAGGTCATCGATCTAAATGTTTTCCTGGAAAATTTTGTGTGAATCAGATTTTTGTAAATCTAAGGTTGAATTTTCCCTTCAGAGATATTTGGCTTTCATTTTCGTTCCTTAAATTGTGAGCTATTCCTCTTACCTCCTCAACTCTCCTTCTGTCACGCCCAGATCCAGAAGAAGGTCTTAAATTATATTGGGGTAGCTTTTAGGATTTTCATCTGTCCTTGTATAAATGCTGTTTGATTTGGTAAGACTCCACTAATCCTCTTAGGAAGTGGGCCCAAGGTACAGTACTAAGTCAATAATTTGCTTTGTAAGGATTAAAGGCCAGCTCCACCTCGCTAGGCTGAGAGGTGACCTTGAGTTATCAAAGGCTATGCTGGTGAACACAAGCCCTGGGGGTGTCCCCTCCTGGTGCTGGGGTAGTGTTAGCATGTGTCTGTGTTTTCTGAGGGCCAGCCCAGCTAAATCTAGAGAAATTCCTCACCTGATTGGCCTCAGGCTGATACATGTTTTCAGCCACTGAAACCTCAAAAGCCACCAACTTCAGTCTCGATGTCACTTTGCAGGGAAGTCTCTGGCACATTACCACAAAAATAAAAATAACAATCGCTAACATTTATATACTTCCTTAAGGTTTGCAAAGCTCTTTCCATTTATTATTTCATGTGATTCTGACAACAGCCCTGTGATTCGATGCACTATTATTATCATCATTTTACAGATGAGGAAACTGAGGCTGAGATCCATTAAATGATATTCCCAGGGGCACATAGCTGATAAGTGTCTGAAGCAGCATCTATCTTTGAAACTGTTCTGTACAGAGTTTAGATGGCATGCTGAACAAATTTGCAAATTGCTAAGAACCAGGATTGCCTAGCATGTTGAAAAACACAATCAGAATAACAAAAACAAAAAACAAAAAAACTGGAAAGGCTAGATTTTAGCCTGTTAGTGTTCTAACCCATGGAATAATGGGCCCATGACACACAAGAGACATCCTGACGCAGTGGAAAGAGAGGGGGATGAAGCTTCAGAAAAGACTGAATTCAATCCTACCTCTGACACATTGTAGCTGTGTGACCCTGGACAAGTCATTTAACTCTTTATTGCTCACAGACAACTCTCTAAAGCTACCAGCCAGTGTATCGGCAAAAGTTTTCTAATTGGGAGCTCCTTACTTACGTCAGTGAAATCATAGATCTATATAAATCACACATATATTCATTAAATAATTAATAATTAATTAAAGATATTGATATAATATATTCTTAATATAATAAATGTGAAATATTATGTTAATATATCACATAACAATGAACCTATGTAATTATATATACTATATACAATTTGCATAAATTATACTATATAACTCGTTGTTATTCAGTTCTTTCAGTTGTATCCAACTTTTTATGACTTCATTTGGGGTTTTCTTGGCAAAGATACTAGAGTGGTTTGCTATTTCCTTTTCCAGTTCATTTTACAGATGAGGAAACTGAGGCAACCAGGGTTAAGTGACTTGCCCAGGGTTACATAGCTAGGAAGTACCTGAGGCCAAATTTGAACTCAAATCTTCCTGACTCCAGCCCAGCCCTCTATCCACTGTGCCACCTAGCTGCGCCATAGAAATATAATAATATATATTAGAATAATGCATTACATAATTATGTTATATAAATATGATATAAATTACACTATTTAAATATAATAGTATAACAATTATACTAGATAAATGTTACATAAGTTATATAAAACAATACAAATATTAATATAACATAAATGCCCAGTAGTGTGACTCTATAAATCATATAAATATTAATGTTATATTGTGTAAGATATATATTCATATATTACAAATTATAATATATGTAATTTATGTGGATCTGTGATTTCACTGACATAGGGAAGCTTCTACGTAATAAATATATATAATCACATAAATCTACATATATAATTATATAACATATTTTGTTTTTCCCCAATTACATGTTAAAATAACTTTAAATATTTGTTTTTAAGTTTTGAGTTCCAAATTCTAGATAAATATATATTAAATATGTATATTTTTCTGGATCTGTGATTACATATATATTCACATATATGTATATGTATATGTATATGTATATATACATACACACAGAGGAAACTATAATATGTCAACGAGCATTTACTAAGCTTTTAATAAAGTGCTAGGCACTATACTAAGCACTGGGGATACAAAGAAAGGAAAAAAAAAAACCAGTCCCTGCCCTCAAGGAGCTCACAGTTTAATGGAGGGAACAGCACACAAACCACCATGTCCAAATAAGAAATAAGCAGAATAAATTGGAGATAATCTCAGGTGCTGGTAATTGATATTGGGTGGGAGTAAAGAGGGCCTGGAGGATAGAAAGAAGCAGGAAAGGAATCTTAGTTTTCCAATTGTCAACTGAACTGGGTAGAAGAGCGTAGTTTGGTTGCTATGGGAATTACCTTAAAGTCTTGAGGATTTTTTTGTCTATCTTCTTTCGGCAATCACCGCCCTGCCAGCACCAGACCACACGTCAGAGTAAAATAAGAAGACCAATGACTGACCTCTAGCAGAGCAGGCTTGGCCCAAACATCTGCCTTACATCTAGTTCAAGTTTGTGTTGTTGGAGCTTGGGTTCTATACTTCTTCCCTAAACCACGATGCCTACTGTCTCCTTTCAGCAGGGTAGGTGCTGGGAATGTGCTGGGTCACAAGACTTAGACTCCTCTTCCAAAGTTGGCTTCAACTATGTCCTCCCCACTTCCTGTTATAGCCTGTAAGCGCAGCGCTGATAGACAGTTCAACCCCAGTATCCCGGGAAAAGGTAGAAGGAGACCCATAGGTAGGACTTCCCTTATCCTACCCTGGGAAAGACCTTAACTTAAAAAGGCCAAGGTCTCCCACTGCATCTGGGCCATCGCCAGTCATCCTGATCTATATCCTGCTACTGGACCCAGATGGCTTGGGAGGAAAGAGTGAGGCTGGTGACTTTGCACTTACATCCAATTCACTTGCAAGTCATGGCATTAACTTCCTGATGCCATGGTCCTCTTCAAGAATGAAGGATAAGCAACAACAGCAATAATGAAGGACAAATCCAATAGGTCACAGAAAATATTGGAGACATGAAGGTGTGTGAAAAATACTCAAAGACCCAGCAGCCCAGCTGGTCGGGGGAAGAAGGTGAAGTTCTTTCTTTCATTTCTGGAAAGCAAAGGTAGACCCATCTCTGAACACATTCTTCTCTTCTACCTTGGAATTTCTTTTCAAAAGACTTCCTACCCAAGCAGGGATATCCAAACTCTTTGGAGGGGCTACAGGATATAAGTCAAGGGTCATGATTATGAGCCTCCTCCTTTTCTTCTGGCCTGATGTCGCAATTCACTCTCACCCCCTTGACTTCAAGTGAATGTATGCCTTCTTCCGTGTGACTTAGATGCCAATGTCTTATGATTTGTATCCCTAACTGCTGATGTGTGCTGTCTAAATGGTTGTGATTTAATGTATTAAAACATAGACTAGTCTAGTGGAGACAGGGCTGGACTTGGAGTCAAGAAGAACAAGGGTTCAAATTCTGCCTCTGAAACTTACTAGTTGTATGACTAGAATAGATCTGTCATTTCATTGGTAAACAGAACCTCTGGTTCCCTCATGCAGATCAGCACTTTCTTTGCCACTTATAATCCTAGAAGGTTGCCTAGAACATGGTAAGGCTGAATGACTCGCCTAGGGTCACACAGCATCAGAGTTGGGCCTTAAACCCAATTCTTCCTGGCTTACTATCTTTTACCTCATACCTCCTCTCCCGGCTGTGTGATCCTGGGAAAAATCACTTAACTACCCAGAACCTCAGTTTCTACGTCTATATAATGGGAATAATACTATCTTTATCACCACCCTCACAGAGTGGTTGAGAAGTTCAAATGAGACAGTGTACGCATATAAAGCATTTTGAACATTTTAATGTGTTATATAGTGTACCAAAATGCAATTTCAATGCAATTTAAGTGCAATTTCTAAGGCAGTTTAAATGCAATTTTAATGCAATTTTTAACTATTAAAGCAAAAGTTTTAGTGTAGTTTTAAGTTATTAAAGCTTAAATCTTCACTATGACATTTGGGATACTCTGCATTTCAATGACTTCATAGCACAGTGCCTGGCACATGGTATGCACTTGTTAATGCTTATTGTATTGTATCATGGATATGAATACACTCATCCATGAGTTGGTCAACAATGGTATGTGACCACATTTGATGGTTCCTAGAAGCAAAGAGGGAGAGAACAGAAAGAGTACATTAATTTGTCAGTAAAACAGAACCAGAGGTAAGGGGTGGGTTTTTATTGGAAACCATGAGAGGTAGGCTGTGGGCCATCCCTCTGAAGTTCTTTGGCTCTGTCCCACACTTTGGATGTCTAGTCCTACTTTCTCCTCAAAGTTCATTAACAAATATGTAGCAGAAGCAAAATCTTCTTTCAAAGCATCCTCCTAGCTAACTAGATATTTCTCCAATGAGTCCTTTAGCTACCTGCTGCAACTGGAACTCTTCCCAGGAAGACACTCCAGTCAGCAGGTACTTAGGGTGGAAGCCCATTGACTTTTATTAGGGTTAGTATCAAAGCCTGGAATGCGTTAGGATATTACAAAGCACAAAATATGCTTTTGCATAGTCTAGGCAATAATGTAATTTGTGTTGTTTTCAAAAGCAGAGTTGTATATTTGAAAAATCAGAAAAGGCATGCCTAATACAGTCAGGTTCTAATTAACATGACTAATTCATTCCCATGGAGTGGTCACCTGATTTGAATTCATATTGCGTATTTCCATTGGGCTGGAACCAGTCACTATATTTTATATAATTATAGCTTCAATTAGTACAAATTCAAATGTACATGACCTCTTCATGGGATTCCTTGTTCTCACCAATTTTTGTGCCATTATTTGTCTTTCTACTATATCAGCTACACAATTATCCATCTCGGAACTGTGAGGACAGGAAAGGATGAGTCAAGATGGCTACAGTTTATAGCTACCCATGCCTTCTGCCCCTTAGAGACAGTACCCTTTCATATATTTTGCCCCACAATTTTCTTTGTATACACTCAAGCTATAGTAGAATCTTGGGGGAAATAAACGAATACTCTAACTCCAGTAATGATTACCAATTTTGGCACTCAGGGCAAGAAGCATGAAAACAAGCCTGAAATCAGCTCTGTAATGTTA
>NW_020949009.1:0-27364 GCF_900497805.2 Vombatus ursinus | reverse complement strand
CACACACACACACACACACACACACACACACACACACACACACACACCCCGACTTGATGGAGCCCCTCATCACTTCATGCCCACACTACAGTTATCCCTTCCACCTTGGTGGCTTTAGAGCATGACATAACAAATTTCTGGGCCTCCCTTCATACCAGAGAAGAAGTCTGAATTCCTTCTTTTTCTTTTATGGTGTGTTTACAATACCTTATTATAAATTGGGGTTGATATTATATAATACTATACATATATTTTATGCATTTCTGAGTTTCTAAACTTTTTCTGTGTCGCTGCTATCCTTCACATGTTGTCAGCTTCCGTAAAGCTCTCCCAAAATTCCCATTTAATTTCTTATGCTGACCTGTGATATACTGAGACCAAAATGGTGAAAGTCACGATGTGGAAGGGACAACTGCATTTGTAATAGCCTGCTGGGTTGTTTCTCTGCCTCGTCTCCTTCCCCTCCAGTCCATCCAGTTCACACACAAATCCAGACATCACCCTCATGACGTTATTGGTCTTCTTCTAGAATGAAAGCCGAACAACAACATTCAGCTGTCAAAGGCATTTTCCCATAGCTCAGGTCCACCCATGTCACTCTTCTCTATTTAATAAAGTCCATTGTCTCCCTATGACCTCCTGGATCAAAGATAAGATACTTCATTTGGCTTTTATAGCCCTTCACCCTCCTTCCTACCTTCCTACTCTTCTTATACTTTACTGCTATTGATGTTCTTATTTGTTTGTTTATTGTGAGGCAATTGGGGTTAAGTGACTTGCCTAGGGTCACACAGCTAGTAATTGTCAAGTGTCTGAGGTCAGATTTGAACTCAAGTCCTCTTGACTGTATGGCATACCACCTAGCTGCCCCTTATACTTTACTTCTAAATCGAATGCTCTACGACTCCTTGCTGATCTGGAATATGACACTTTTACCTCTCATCGTCTGATGTGCCTTTTCACAGGCTGTCCCTATGCCTGGAAGAGTCTCCCTCCTCCCTTCTATATGCTGGCTTCCTTTAAGACTTGACTCAAATCCTCCCTATTGCAGAACGTCCTTCCCAGGCCTCCTTGCTGCTTTGACCTTGTAGCTGGGATCTTTTCCCTTGTGCAATGTTTATGCCATTGTTGTTTGCAAGTGGTCTCCTCTCATTAGCGTGTGAGCTCCTTGAGGGTAAGGACTTTGTTTTTGTCTTTTTTTGTCTCCCCAGTGTTCAGTATAGAGCCCAGCCCCTAGCAAAGACTTAAAAATGCTTGTTGACTCTCACCCATGTGGACATTGTTGTTATTGGCTAAGATGGTATCTCTCTGCCAACTGGAGATTTGTGTGAGCCAGTTCTCAGAGGGTTGGTGCTAATAACAAATTATCAGAGCAGCAGACCTGGTCTGGCTCTCCCTTGCTCTCTGCCTAGAGACAAAGGTTAACCCCAGCTCTCCTGCTTCTCAGCTTGGCTTTTGTTCCTTCAGGAAGAGCAGGGACAGCATGGCCAGTGGACAGGGCAGCAAACAGCAACTGGGCACTGAGGAAGAGTCACAAGGGATAAGAGCCTATAGCCTGATGCGGGGAGATTTCCTTGGGATACAAGTTTGATGCACCTCTGTCATAGCAAGGTCCAGACCATGCTGTAGGGCCTGGAAAACTAAATTTGGTATTGAAAGTCAATACTAGGAGATACAGAACTGCATAGAATAGGGGAAAGGGTTCTGGATTGAAGTCAATGCTGTTGTTCAGTCATTTTCAGTCATGCCCGACTCTTTGTGACCCCATTTGAGGTTTTCTTAGCAAAGGTACTGGAGTAGTTTGCCGTTTCCTTTCTATAGCCCATTTTACAGATGAGGAAACTGAGGCAAACAGGGTTAAGTGATTACTAGCTGTAATTTGAACTCAGGCCTTCCTGACTCCAGACCTGGCCCCCTATCCATGGCACCACCTAGCTGCCCCCTTGAGTCAATGACCTGGATTCAAATCCCAGCTCAGCCACCTACTCTGTGTTCCTGGGTAAGTGACTTTCCCTCTCTGGGTTTCAATTCCTTATCAGCAAAAATGAGTAATTTGGGATTAATGCCCTTTAAGGTCCCTTTTCCCTCTAAATCCTTAATACCAGGAGCCCATAAGCCTAATAAAATTGAAACAGAACAACATATACATTGACTACAGTTGTGTATTTTTAAAATTCTCACAATAAAATGAGATGAGTGCATAGAAGAAAATCATGGGAAGGGCACAAAATAGACAGTGAGACATTAGTGTTATCATTTCATTAAAGTTTGTAATACTCCAATGGTCGGTGATCTCCTAGGCATGAGTACTCCTTCCACCAATGCTAATTATAACCCATAAATTTGCCAGTGGAAGTCCATCCTGTTAAAAATGGACATGGGCAATGGTGACAAAGTGTAACAGCCACCTCCCAGGGTTGTGGGGCCCAAATGAGATAATGTCTGTAAAGAAAAGTTCTATATAAATATTAACTGTTATTATTAGTCTATTTTTCCCTTTGTCAAAATATAAATAGTTTGAGGTTTATAGTTTTATCTACCATCTCATTTTATCTCTTGTTTGTTTGACTTTGTTTCAGTTGATGGTTATTGAATTTGTAATTTAAAAAAAGAAAAAGAGTATCGTTTCTTTTAAAGGAAGAAAACACCATTTGAAAGGCCAGAGCGGTTAGGCTTCTCTTCAAGCTATAATTGTCTTCACTTGTCCTGGCCCCTGCCTAGTGAGAGCTCATAACTTCTTCGAACAGCTGTCTTTTATTCCCCAAGGGGAAGAAAGTTGAACAATTTCCCATCCTTATTTGGTGGGGCCTTAGGCTTGTCAGGGCTGTCCACTGCCAGATGACTCTTTGTCTTCACCAGCCCTCTGAAAGGGGTGTCCAGATAGCCCCCTAGGCTAGTTGCTTTTGAATTCAGGAGAATCATTACTGGAAGAGTTAATGGAATGAGCTGGGCTCTATAAATATCAGCAGAAGGAAATGCTTGGTTTGGAATGTACAATTTTATTTAACCAGCCCTCATTTAAAGTCCTCTTCATCAGAAGACTCCTTGCAGTGTGAAAATGATCCTGGGTTCTCAGAGGCTACCCTAGCAGTGCACAAGCTCTAGCAAGTCTAACCAAAAGAAAAAGGGTTAAAGCAGGGGTTCTTAATCTTCTGTGGCTTCTAAACCTCCCTTTAGCAAACTGACAAAACCTATGGAGGGGATCCCTTCTCAGAATAATGTTTTTGAATGTATAAAATAACATAGGATCACCAAGGAAACAAATTATCTTGAAATATAGTTATCAATTAAAAAAAAAAGTTTGAGGACTTCCCCTGTTTAGAGTATGGGGAAGCCAATATAAGCTAGTGCAGCTATGGGGAGAGAGGTGAGCCAGCTGGACATGGGTTATTTTGGCCATAGTAACTCGCAAAGATCATTTACCTGGATCAGTGTTTCTCAAAGTGGTGAAGTCCCCAAGATCCTTTCAGAGGGTCTGTGAGATTAAAATGGTTTTCATAATAATACCAATGTCTAATACAGTAAATATCAAGCTCATATAAACAAAAGCTTTCTAAAGTCTTCAAAAATTTTTGAGTATAAAAATTTCCGGGGCGGGGGGTGGGCAGGAAGTGAGAACTGCTAACCAAATGTAACCAAATTTGCTAACCAAATCTCTATTAGAAAAGAGCGTGCCTGAGACATACTTCACAACTTAGATCTGTAATTTCATTGAGATGAGTACTTCTTCCTCAAATACTCAGCAAGCATTTATTAAGTGCCTAATATATCATATGTACATATATGATTATACCATATATATCTAGCATTTATGCACATATATCACTTTAAGGTTTATTTATGTTATCTGATTCAATCCTCACAACAACCCTGTTGGGAGATGCTATTATTATTGCCATTTAATAGATGAGGAAACCAAGGCAGACAGAAGTTAAGTGACTTGGTTAGTGTCACACATCTAGCAAGTATCTGAAGTAGGATTCGAATTCAGGTCTTCCCAATTTCAAGTCTAGCACTCTATGTGCTACAGCACCTAGCTGCCTCTACTGTGTGGGAGGCATTGTGTAAGTGCTGGGGATAGAAAAACAAAAGTTAGCTGGCCTCTGCCTTCAAGAAGCTTACATTCTAATAACAGAACATCGACTTATATAAATATACACATATATGCATATTTATATATACACACACATACACATGTGATCGTAAGGTGGTTCAGGGAAGAAGGTACTAGCGGTTGGGGAGACCAAGAAAGGCTTCATGTAGAAGGTGGCAGCCCAGCTGAGCTTGCAAATTGGAAACTACAAATCATTGCACGTTGTAGCTCATTCCCACCTTCTCATCTTGAACATCTTGTTCACTCACCCCTCCAAAGGGGTATACCCAGTATTCTGGGAGTCAGGGAGAGGTACTTCCTCTAGCTCTCTTGGTTTTGCATAGACAATAATGGATCATTTGAGCTACCGGTCAACTGTACCTTGCACTCACTACACAATTGGCCCACCCTTTTTTCCATATAGATAAACAGTTAAGTAATTATATATTGTTACGATATTTATATATAGTTACATATATTTATATATCGTTACATATGTAGTTATACATATAATTTTATATATACACATATAGTTATGTTATAGTTCCATATACATAGTTATATATGTTATATGTAATTATATATCTATCTCTAAATATACTTATATCTGAAATTCCTTCCAATGTTTCTCTTGCACAATCCTCCCTTAGAAACGCATCGTAGAGGGGCAGCTAGGTGGCGCAGTGGACAGAGCACGGGTCCTGGAGTTAGGAGGACCTGAGTTCAAATCCGATCTCAGACACTTGACACTTACTAGCTGTGTGACCCTGAGCAAGTCACTTAACCCCATTGCCTAGCCAAAAGAAAAAAAAATGCATTGTAGGGTAGCTAGGTGGCACAGTGGATAGAGCAGCAGCCCTGGATTCAGGAGGACCTGAGTTCAAATTCTGCCTCAGACACATAACACTTACCAGCTGTGTGACCCAGGGCAAGTCACCTAACCCCATTGCCTAACTTGAAAAAAAATGCATTGTCTTTTGTTGACCTTGGCTTGACCCGTAACTTAAATTCTTTGGAAGCCATTGGCATTCTGTGACTTCCAGCTATCTGTTATCACCAGAAGAAGTAGTTATTCAAGTCCATCTTTCCTCTTCCTTGACCCTGTGTCATATCTCAGAGAACATCCTAGAACTTTAGAGCTAGAATGAGCCTTCACACCGTGTCATTTAACAAATGAGAAAAATGAAGCCCAGAGAGACAGAGTTACTTACCTAAAAACACACAGCTGGTTAGTGGCAGATCTGGGAATGGAGCTTGGGCATCCAGACAATTCTTCTTGTATTAGGCATTGTGGAAACTTCAGAATAGTTCTAAAAATACTGGAGGGTACGAGTATACTTCACTTCCTTCAATAAACATGATTCTGATATGTTTGCGTATGAATTAATATTTCAGAAAATCAAATTCTATTTTCCCAATGAATTTCTATTATGATTTCAGGAATTCCCTCCCCCCCCCCATTTCATCATTAATGCTGTTTAGTTGGCAGTGTCTGATAAGGTAGGTTTAAGTTTCTTTGGCTGTGATCTGGAGATATACTATCAAACTTAATGATCTGGAAATGGTTAACAAAAAATACTGAACTTTGAGTCAGATGACCAAGTATTGAGACCCAGCTCAGTCTTCATAAGCTAGGTGGTCTTGGGAGAGTCACTTAAGTTTTCTGAGCCTCAGTTTTCTTGCCTGTAAAATGGGGATAACATTTTTACTACCAACCTTGATGTGTAAAGTACTTTGTACCTATAAATATGAACTTCTGTCATCATTAAGGAGCTTCCAAAAAGAAAGAACTCTTATATGAGTCCTTTTTTCTAAATCAAAGAATTCTTTCTCACTACAGAGAACTACAGCCTGAATTACCTGTTTTGTAAATTGATCTATGTCTGTAGTAGATCAGGTTTCCTTAAAATGGGTCTTTCTGAACAAAAATTGAAACTGATCACTGTGACCAAGCTTGGCCAGTAAAAGAACGAGAAAATTCTCCTCCTTCCATTCTTTGGAAGGTAGGGGACAATGGGAGTGAAATATTACATATATTGTCAAACACAATTGATGGCGAGATTGGTTTGGTTGAGCTAATTTTTTCTTTTGCTATTATTACAAAGGATGGCTGGCTAGGTGGAGGGGAAGCCATATATTTGGAAATAAAATTGCAAAATTGCCCTGATTTAAAATGCAAAAATAAGCTTTAAAAAGAGATATTTTCTTTCAGTTAGACTAATAGTTAATTTCATGTTTAAGGAGGAACTAGATTTTAGAACCAAGGGTCAACTTTGTTTGTCCTAAAATAATAGATGGCACCTTAGATATGATCTATCCTATGCTCTTCATTTTATGCTAATGTAATTAAGGTAATTAAGAAGAGAGAAGAGAAATGATTTCTCCAAGATCATACATTAGTAACTGACTGAACTCAGATGTCCAGACTCCAAATCCAATTCTCCTTCCACAAATCTATACAAAGCTAATTTTAAAACATCACCAAAATAAAAGCTAATCTCCCCTCTTCCTTAATACACATATAACATACACACACACACTTTAGTAACTGAAATATAAGCCAAAACCAAATCAGAAAGAATTAATCTGCATCAAACCATTTTAAAGCACATTTTAAGCAATCTTTAAAAAAATGTTGCCTCTCCTTATAACTCCACTACTTAGTTGTTTTGTTGTTTAATCATTGTTCAGTCATGTCCAATTCTTTGTGACCCCATTTGGGATTTTCTTGGCAAAGGTACTGGAGCAATTTGCTATTTTTTCCTCCAGCTCATTTTGCAGATGAAGAAACTGAGGCAAACAGGATTAAGTAACTTGCCCAGGGTCACTCAGTTAGTAAGTGTCCGAGGCCAGATTTGAACTCAGAAAGAGGAGTCTTCCTGACTCCAGGCCAGGCACTCTATCCACTGTGCTACCTAGCTGCCCTCCCACTGCTAAGCAGTCACTTAATAAATGCTAGTTGACTGACTACAAGCCAACTGGCAATTAGCTTAACTTTGGCAATTTTTCAGTGAACTTATCCTTAAGGAATTAAACTCAATTATCTAGAAAACTCACTCAAAAAGTATTCCTTTTTCAATCATTCAATTCAACAAGCACTTATGTGTCTGCCAGGCACTGTGCTAGGTGCTGGGGTTTCAGGGACAATTATAAAAGCATCTCTGTTCTCAAGGCTTCAATTGATGAGAAGTCACCATTTAGAGCCCTCTGAGCGGCACTCCCTTGCCCCTTCCTTTTTCCTCTTTCCTCCCTCCCTTTCTACCTCTAACGCTGGGAAATTATCAAACATCCCCATACAAGAGAAGTTCTCTTCTGTACTTGGGAATATGGTCTTCATGTTGCTTTCAGCTGGATATGACTTTAAAAGAAATACACTCCCTGTGAGATGCCAGGGTGACTAATCAAATGCCCTTCCTAGCTAAGCACATCAAAAAAGCCAGGAGAAACATTTGAAACAAAGCAAAAGAGTAGCAATAACAACCCCAGCAAGATCAGCTTTAAAAACAAAGAGCTAACCAAATAAAAAAATAAATAAAATAACAATAGACCAAGTTTTAGCGAACAAATATTACAACATCTTCCCCTGAAAGCTAGAGAAAACATTGGCCTGGGTAGAAACTCTGACATTACCAACCAAGTGTAAATGAAGGAACACAAACTACTTTTAATGGAAAAAATGGAGAATTCATGACCAGGAAAAAAATAAGCTGTATGTAGTCTTTGTCCTTGAAGCTTTCCATATAGATAGTAAAGGTTTGCTACAACAACAACAACAACAAAAAAAAAGTAAGCCTGGTGGGGTGCACTGTGTGGTGGTTATGGAATCAAGGGACCTGGGTTTGAATCCTAGATCTGCCACTTATTACCTTGGGTAAGTCATTTAATCTCTCTAGTCCTCAATTTCCTCATCTGTAAAATGGAAGGGTTATGGGCATGATGATTTTTAAGGTCCCATCTAGCTCTCATTCTGTGAACTTGGAAAAAAAAACCACAATGTTAAAAGAAACATTAGCCCAGAAAACCCATTTCAGGCATATTCTGTTCTTAAACTAGAGGTAGAAAAAAATGACCCTCCTAGAATAGAGTTCGACGACAGCCCACCTGCCACAAAATAAAGGCAGATCAAAGAAATGGAAGATGGCAATGGGGAAATTATAATTTGGGAAAAGAATTCAAGATAGTTTGTCTGAACTGAAGGACCATCTCTACTTAGACATTGAGGAGACTGCCAAGAAGTTTTTTCAAGAGCATAGAAAGAAAAAGTCCCTGTGTTTTTAAACTCATCAATTGCTTTTTTGAATTTCCAAGGAAAGGACAGAATTTTACCAACAGCCAGGAAATGTCAAGGGAGACAGCATTTAAATATGAAGGGAGGTACAAAGGACCTCACTTCAGAATCTGAGGAAGAGGAGGCCTTGAGGGAATTATATATTCATATAACCAGAGTTCTAACTAGGACAGAACAGGTGAAACTTGGCTGAATTTAGAGGGCTCCTAATTGGTTCCACAGGCTTTGGATGTGTAGTTGGCATCCTCTTGGTGATACGGAAGGAGAAGGATGACCTGTACTCCTTGATCTGCTCCTCCAGATGGGGATGTCAGAAAAGATGTTCTTTTCCCTCAGGCTATCCAAACTCCATCACTGGGTAACACCCGTGAAAGCTAGGACAGTAAGAGTTCAATGGGGATAGAAATGTTACTAGGTGGTACCCCAATCTTTAACCTTATCACTGGGAATGTGCTGGGAGGCTAGGCTCAGAGTTGGGGTATGTTGGTGGGAGGAGGGAAGATGGAGAGTTGACAGGCCTGTAAGAGGTGAATTCTACCTGGGCTAGAGGCTGAAAGGAAGGTGAACCAGGACCAGAAGACTTGCAGTTTGGCTGTACCCGTCCCCAGTGGGAAGGGTTGGAATGGGAGAGGATATTGATCAGAATTAGGAGTAGTTGCCAAAGCCTTTTTCTCCTGCAACTGGGTCTCACTGTAGCCTTACTAGGACCTAGTTAGCAAGACTAATTATTTAAAATAGGGAGCTATCATCCCATCTAAGTCTTTCCTTTCATAGCCAAATTCCTAGAAAAAGTCATCTACCAAAGTTTCACATATAACCCTCTTTTTTCTGTTCTGTATACAGAAATGTTCATGTATGTGTTTACTAAGTTCAGAATTTAAAAAAAAAAGGAAGGAAAAAGTCACCTCTATTCCTTCCCTCTATCTGTAGTCATGCTTACTTTACTACTCCCTTGCAATCACCTCCTACCTACATATCTTAAGTATCAACTCCTGTTTATAGCTTTTTTTTTTGCTATCATTTACAAGGTAAACTCATTCTTTTTGTCAGAGAAAACAGAAGAAAAATGAAAATTCAGCAGTTCTGTCTCCTATCATCAATCTATCATCAATGGTCATTATCCCAATCCATCTTTGATTGTCCACTTATTTTCTCCCAATATTGCTTATATATCTAGCAAACAAGCAGTAATGTATTAAGTTTTTGCTATGTACCAGTCACTATGATAAATGCTAGAGGTATCAAAAAAAAGCAAAAACAGTACCTGCCCTCAAGAAGCTTCATTTTATTTGTTATTCTAACAAAAACTCTGTGAGATAGGTAACAAACCCATTTTGCAGTTGAGGAAAATGCCTCAGAGACGTTTTGTAACCTCAGATAGGTTATAAACAAGAGTGATGGGTTATATGCTTTCAACAAAAGTTTATATCTTTTATATTTTAAGTATTTCTTTTATGGTGGAGGAAATAAATAGCTAACCTATACCTGTTCTATTTTGTCCACTGAGCATCTTTTTCAGTAGGGACCCTATGGATCTCTTTTGTAGAGAACCTAGAGATTTTTCTCCACTGGGGGCATAATGAGCAAGAATGGGAGGTGAACCTGTTCTCTTCCAGTTAGATTCTAGGTTCTTCAAGTTTTTCTCAAAGCCAGGAAAACCTGGGTTCAAGCCTGACACATTTGTGAAACCCCAAACTGGGTTCTCCTAGTGGGAAGGGTCACTCTCCCCACCCCCAGCCAGATCACAGATCTTCATATTTAAATGACTGAACCACAATCACATAACTAGTAAACATCAAAGGTAGGATTTAAATGGAGATTTCCCTGACTCCAGAACCAGCATTCTGTCTATGACACTAGGCTGCCTCACTAAGAGATGAATTAGAGAAACATGATAACTGTTTTCAATTATTTTTAAGGTCTATCACATAGAAGAGAAAAAAAATGTATTCTTTTTGGCCCCAGAGGGCAGACTTGGGATCAGTAGATATATGTTTTAGTGAGGTAAATATAAGGAGATGTAAAGGAAAAAACAGTTGTAACTGTTAGAGCTGACTAATAGTGAAATGATCTGCCTTGGGAGGTAATGAAATCCCTCTTCTTTAAGGTCTTCAAACAAGAAGACTGGATAAACAATCATTTACTTAGTTGTTATTGTAACAACTAACCCTCATATAGCACTTTGAGGTTTGCAAACCACTTTACAAACCTTAAATCATCTGATGCTTTGGAAGACCACTTTTTAGGATATAGTCAAGGGGGTTCATATTTCAGGGTTGGCCTATGGGACTTCTGAGTCATTTTCCAGCTTTAGGATTCTATAGTCATATTCTTTGACCCAGGAAGGGAAATGTGCCCCAAGGGAAAAGCTTTAAAGACAAGGGGGAAAAATAATTTGTAGAAAGTTCCTCAGAGCAGCCCATGACATGATAACTGTTTTCAATTATCTTTAAGATTTTTCACGTGGAAGAGAAAAGACTTCTCCTTGGCCCCAGAGAACAGACTTAAGAGCTATGAATAGATGTTTTAGGGAGGCAGATATAAGGAACAAGGCTGGACTTAGTGAAGAACTAGAAAAAAAAAGTGCACATGCCTAACAGTGTAATTCACATTTCTATAGCTTTTTAAGGCTTACAAAGATGTTTTTCACAAAAAAAGTTTTTGAATTAGGGTATCTCCATTTTAAAGAAGAAAAAACTGGTTCCAGGATAACACAGCTAGTAAGTGTCTGAGGTCACATTAGAACTCAAATCTACCTGACTTTAGGCCCAACGCTATCCACTAGGCCACCTAGTTGCACAATATTTCACTATTTTTCATTTTATATGCTATATACCACATAAAACAGAAAATAATCAAATTCCATTTTGTTAAACCTATTCTAGAATTTTGACTGATATACATATACTCTTCCTTTTCTCCCCATGCTTTTCTCATGCTGAGATTTTTCCTATAACAAGCAAGCAAAAATTGTGTACCTCCCAAAAAATGGTGGGGTGGGGGTCATCAGCATATCTTAAGTTCCTCCTTTTTGTGGAGAGTATACGTGGGGGAAATACAGGTATGGAATGTTGCATGCACTTTCAGATTGTTAGTTTTGCTTAACATTTTGTTACAAGAGAGCTCTCAAGGGGTAAGTATAATTTGGGAATGTTTGTACTGTTAAAAGAGAACACATCAATAAAACTTTTTAAAAGTACTTTGTAGACTCCTTTTTTTAAAAAAGCACATGCAAGACAGAATAGAAATGTAGGAAGGGTCCAGTTTTTCCTAGTATTCTTTTCAAAGGAATTATTTGGGCCTTGTAACATACAGGGTTCACAGGACTCCTCAGCCTTTGGGTGCTCCTGCTGAATCAGGTTACAGTTAACCCAGAGAATATTTCTGTGGTAACAACAAAAATCCTTCAGACAAAAGGGAATTCCCGGCCAAGTACAGTAGAAGAAAAATGAAGAGAGCGAAAACAAAATGTCAGAGAGCGCTTCAGTGTGGCTCTCCAACCCACAGAAGATTATCCCTCCTATCAGTGGAGAGAAGCATGTTAAACAAAAACACCACAGAGCCTAAGATGGGAAATTAATCTCCCCGGGAATTAAAAGTCTATTAACTTGTTTTGAGTGTTCCTCACTGAGAATGCCCAGATTCTGAACTCTGACTGGTTCAGTGTCGTTTCTGCTTATCGTAAAGAAAGCAGCTTTTGCTGAAACTCATCTCCCCACGAGCAGCGAGTGGTTCCTGGTGAGGAGGGAACCTTGTCTTGGGTTCTCCTCGCTTGCTGGCAACTTCCTTCCTTATTTACCCCTGGGAGTTCACAGCACATTTCCACGTCTAGGCCAGGAAAGCTTCGGGCCATCATCCCACATGACAGATGCCTCCCTCCCCTTGTTTGTTTGTGTTGTTTTTAAGTTCTTTTTTTTTCCTCATCCTCCTTCAGAAATAAAAATAAACAACAGACTTTGCCCACCCCGTCCCCTCCTCCTGAACATCATGGAGCTGTCTGGACGAGTCACATTCTGTTCTGCCATCCTGTTTACATATCGTCAAGAAATGTAAGCAGTCTGTCCCTCCTTGCCAGGGGATGCTGCCACCCGAGTCAGAGAGCGTGCTCTAGACCCCGTGCTTCTCAGGAAGAGCCAGGGGAAGGGAAGTTGACTTCTGAGAAGTTTTCAGGGTAGTTGCAGAGCCCTAGTGCCCTTTCAAAAACTTTGTGACAACACTGAGATGGAAGGAGGGAATGTGTGTGGGCAGAAATATGGAACAGGGGAAGAGCATCAGAATCAGTCAGAGAACACTAGCTGGAATCCCGCTTCTGTTACTGTCTTTGTGACCTCAGGCAGATCATTTAAACTCTTTAAAACGAGGGAGCCAGAGGCAGCTGGGTGGTACAGTGGATAGAGCACATGCCTTGGAGTGAGGAGGACCTGAGTTCAAATCTGTTCTCAGACACTTGATACTTACTAGCTGTGTGACCCTGGGTGAGTCACTTAACCCTCATTGCCTCCAAAAGAAAAGAAAAAGAAAATGAGGGAGTTAGACTAGTTAATCATTGAAATTCCTTCTAACTCTAAATCTCTGGCCCAATGGGGGGGGTGCTGGTAAATGTTTAACAACCAGTCTCTGAAAAGCATGATACATTTTTAAGCTTGAATTGCTTTATTAACATTTTCTCTATCATCTTAAGTCCAGACAAAATAAACAAAACAACATGGCAAACCTTGGTTTGTAACATTTGCAGATTTTTGAGATGCAAAGCCTTACCCTGAAAATTTAGAAATTTGCTCTGTGGGAAGCCCCAGCAACCCCCTGACTCTGCCCTAAAAAGCAGCCACCATCCCCAGCCTTTCCCTGCCCCACATAGTTGTTTCTCCAAACTCCCTTAAGCTACAGTATAGATCTTTGTTGTCGTTGTTCAGTTGTTTCAGTCATGTCTGACTCTTCATGATCCCATTTGGGGGCTTGCTTGGCAAAGATACTGGAGTGGAATTCTCCAGCTCATTTTACAGATGAGGAAACTGAAGCAAACAGGGTTAAGTGACTTGCCCAGGGTCACCCAGCTAGTAAGTGTCTGGGGCCAGATTTGAATTCTTGAAGATGAGTCTTCCTGATTCCAGGCCCCGCACTCTATCCACTGTGCCAAGTAGTTGCCCATACATGTATACACATATATAAATATATGTGTGTGTATGTATATGTATATATATATGTATATGTATATGTATATTATAGTCATCTTGGAGGGAAGGCATTAGTATTAAAGGGGACCAGGAAAGTTCTCTTACAGAAAGTAGCCTGTTAAGTAAGACTTAAAGGAAGCCAGAGAAGGAGGGAGGGTCCTCCACGTTTGGGGAGTGGCTGGTGAAAGGGAACAAAGTCAGAGGGTGTAGGCTTGTCGACTGAGCAGAGGGATGATTTAAGAAGAGCAGAGTCCTGACGGTGGAGGCCAGAGGCAGCTTGGGATTTCTAATGTTGCCTCAGGCTGTCCCCTGTCTAGACATTAGACCTGTTTCCTGGGGTTCCTTTGTACTAGCATTGGCTTTGGCCATTTTGTGGGGTGTGGTTTCTTGGTGAACTTTAGTTCTGGTTCCAGTAGTATTGGCCTTTAGTTACCTCCTTACACAAAGAGCTTTGGAATAAAGGGCTGCTCGTGGGGCTTCTCTCTCTGGACATGGCATCCCTGAAAATTTAAAGTTCCTCACTCATTCTTTTTTACAGACTAACTCCCAGCAAGGGAGAGACTTGGAAACGTTTAGTCCACACTGAAGTCGTGCCAGAGAGATGAGAATTTATTGAAAAGATAAATTTACAGAAAATTCCAAGACCTCCTGAGGAGGTTACATGGCCTCCCTCAGTGACCCTTTCTAATGTTTAACATCCTTGCCTCTCAGGATATGTGTCCATATGTTTGATCTCAAGTCATTAGGCCACAATTTCTAGTCTCTTCAAAGGAGAATGAGAAGAGTTCAAAGGTGGAGAAGAGTTAGTAAATCACACCTCAGACTTCCTTTCTTCAAGTCAAAAAATCCCAAACCCAGAGGCTCTCTACAGAACAGGGTAGGCAAATCCCTATGGAGGTGAAGCAGCCCTCCTTGGCTGCCTAGAAAACTGGAGCATGGGCTGCCCAACAGACCAGCAGGCAGCAGCTAGATTCCCCAGGGGCTGAATCTAACACCATTTAGTTCAATTCACTTGAGTTCAATAAACATGTATTAATCCCCTATAACATGGAAGGCACTGGGGATCCAAATAGCTGGGGAATCCTAAGCAGCTTATATTCTACTGGGGGTATGGGGGTATACAGCATACGTGAAGGCAAATAAATGCAAAAGATATGCGAAGTACACATGAAGTAATTTCAATGGGAAGGAGAGCAGGGATAGCTGGGAAAATCAGGAAAGACCTCAGATAGGAAGTGCTGGTTTATCTGAGCTTAGAAGGAGGCTCTTCAAGAGGAGATGAGGAAGAACTCTCCAGACATGGTGCCTATCTTGGGCAGAGTGTGCCAGTAATCTAGGTGAGTTTGCCAATTGGTCTGGAGGGTAGAAAATCTAACGTTTTCTAATCCTTTAATCATATTTGTGCCTCTCCTCTGTTAGCAAGTCAGTTAATAGATTTATTAAGCACCTACTATGTGCCAGGTACTATGCTAAGGCTAGGGATACACAGAAAGGCAAAAGACAGTCCCTAGCCTCAAGGAACTCACATTCTAATGCAAACAGCTATGTACGAACAGGCCATAGAAAGGATCAATAAGAAATCATCAACAGGAGGAAGGCAGTAGGATTAAGAGGGATTGAGAAAGACTGCCTATAGAAGGTGGGATTTTAGATGGGACTTGCAGGAAGCCAAGAGGGAGACGTGAGGAGGCAGAATATCCCAGACACAGGAGACAGCCAGGGAAAATACTCAGAGCTGAGAGGTGGAGGTTCTTGTTCATAATAGGGTCATTGTTTGTCCTTCCTTTTCAAAGAAGACCAACAACGTCCTGGGTTGATGTCATGACTTGTGTGTGAATTGGATTTAATCGAGGCAGAGTATAATGTAAAGATAGACTAGAAAAGTAAGTTAGGTTATGAAGGGCTTTGAATGGCAAGCAGAACACTTTTTAAGAAATTCAGAGGAAGGAGGGAGTGAGTTTCTACTTGGGCTGCTGGACAGAATGCTGGGTTTATTTAAGCTGTTCATTATAGATTAAATCCAATATCCAGGGAGAAATGATTCTTTTATTTTTTTCCCTTTTATTCCTAGCTTCTTCTGTATTTTAAGAAGTTTTCCAACCAGGAGTTACACAAGGAAGGTTGCTCTTAAGGGTTCAGCCCAGACTGACTTCCAACAGGGTCCAAGATGACAGCTCAAATGAGGAGCTAATTTTTTAAAGTAACATTTCTTCTTGGTTTATAGAAACCAAGGCTGGGATGGCGCCTTTGTTACAGCAAGAGGCAAGAAAAAACAAGATTCTGATGCCGTCTCCTTTTCTTTCATAGACTCGCTTCCATAACCAGGAGCCAGCCTCTTAAATTCTCTGGCTCTCCATTTAATCCAGTCCAATCATGAGTCAACAGTTGTCATTAAAGTGAGAGTGGCCCTGGAGTATACAGACCAGGAGAACAGCCAGCATTTAGGGTCCTTGTAAAATAATCCTCTGTCCATGAAAGGGCTCTGGGTCACAGTTCACAAATGAGATACCAGTAGCCCAGTGCCCTGGAGCCCCAGTACCATTTGTAGTACAATGGCAAGACTGTGAAATCTGGAGTCAAGGACAAGAGTTCAAATCCCATCTCTACTGGACTACTACCTAAGTGACCTTGGGCAAGTTTCTGATCCTCCCTGGGCCTTAGTTTCCTTACCTGAAAAAGACGGGTTTGAGTAACTGGTCTCTGAGGTTCCTTCTGACTCTTTAGGACTTCGTTCCTGTGGTCCCCTTTCCTTTCACCTATCTCCAAAGGCAGCCATTTAATGGAGGTCCCTGTGTATCCCAGATGGCACTCAAAGGTAGGAATTGGAAGGAGCTTTGCACCCCTTTTACACAACAATAGTTGCTACTGGACAAAAAAAGCTGAGGACCTTCTCCTTCAGGAAGGGATTGAGTTTTCTATTTATTTTATGTCCATTTCCACCACTATTCCCCATCATATCTATTTGGATCTCTTGCTCTGGTCAGCTATTACTCCTATATATTGGAAAGACAACTGGACCTGGAGTTAGAAAACCTAGGTTTGAGTCCTAACTCTGCCACTAACTACCTCTGGGAACTCTGGCAAGTCACTTAACTTATCACTCAGTTTCCTCATCTGTAAAATGAAAGAGTTGGATTAAATCAGGAGTCCTTAAATGGGGATCAATGGATTTCAGGGGGTCCATGAACTTGGATGGGAAAAAAAATATATCTCTTCTCTAATCTCTAACTGAAATGTAGCATTTCCTTTCATTATGAATGTAGAATGCCCACAAGAAACATTATTCTGGGAAGGAGTCCATGGGTTTCACTTGACTGTCAAACACACAAAAAGGTTAAGAACCCCTGGACTAGGTGGCCGCTGAAATTCCTTCACGTTCTAGGTTCATGATATTATGTTCTATAAATTCTAGGTTCCTTTAAGTTCTAAATCCTCTGATCCTGATTTATACCAGGCTACTTATATAATTTTTCCCCCTGGTTACTTTTTTAAAAGAAAATCTCAAGTACCAAGTCTTCAAAGAAGGTAGAAATAGGAATTCTTTTTAACTTTTCCCTCAAACAATCCTTGCTCTTATATTTATTATTTTTTTTTAGTGCTGTCACCAATGATAACAAATCTCCCCTCATTTCAAGAAGAGATTTTCCTTGAGGCAAGACTTGTAATAAATTATATACTTGGCAGTTTAAAAAATGATCTTTTAAATTATGGTTTTGTTACTGAAAAATGCAGAATATGTCCTAGGGTCTGATAGCTCTGTCCCATCATGTTTTGTTTCACATTTGAATGTCACATCTTTCTCACAGTTGAGGCAAGGCTGAACTCAGACCCTTTTCAGAATAAGATTCCACTTCAAAGGAGAACAGCAAAGGGAGAGTTGTTTCAGGATTAGAAAAGGACTCAAAATCTAGCAATTTCTGTTCAGGTTCTCATTTCTCCATTGACTTAACTATGACTCTTTCACACACTTTCAGAACTGGAAGTGAGAAATCTTAACAGTCTTCTTCTTTACCTCCTTCATTTGAATCTCAGAGAAGGGAAGTTGCTTGTCCAAGATTCAGAGCTGACATGAGAATCCAGATCTCTTGAATTCCAAGGCCAGTGCTTTCTACTTACTTACCTAATATTTCTAGCATCTTCATTTTCTCATTGATCATTGAGAAAAAAGGGAGATATTAATACCTGTCATCTCTTTCCCTTATAGGATTATGCTTTTATTAGTTTGCAAATGAGAAATAAAAGACATTGATTATTCTCATCCTAAATATTGTAATTATTATCTGCTAGAAATATACTTCACAGTTGGGAAGACTTATGTGAACTGATGCAGAGTAAAGTAAGAAGAACCAGGAGAACTATTTCTACAATAATAACATTGTAAAATCAAACAACTTTAAAAGAATAAAGAGCTCTGATCAATGCAATGACTAAATATGATTATAGAGGAATGATTATAAAGCATGCTACTCACCTATTAACAGAGGATTCACAAACCAAGACCTTTTTTTTAATATGATCAATGTGGGAATTTTTTTTTCACTTTACAAAGGTTTTGTTGTTCTTGTTTCTTTTTTTTTATCTTGTTCTTCCCATTAGATTGTGATCTCAAGACCAGGGACTTTTTTTTTTGTTGTTGTTTTTCTTTGTAACCTCAATGCTTAGCCTGACACACAGTAGGTATTTAATAAATGCTTGTTGACTTGACTTTCTCAATTGGGGAGAGGAGAGGAGAAGAGAAAACCAATCACTATTCACTAAAAAACAATAAAATACATATGATGAAAAGCCCAAATTATAATTCAAGCTCTGAATTCAAAATAAGATCTAGACTAGTTTAGGGAAGGCAGCATTGTACCATAAAAAAACAGTGGCTCTGGAGACTCTGGAGGACCTGGGTTCAAATCCTACCTCTGACAGCTGTATAACCTTAGGTCTCTAGACCTCAGTTTCGTTTTCTGTGAAATGAGGTGGTTGGACTAGATGCAATCTGAGGTCCCTTTACATCAAGGATTCTTAACCTGGGATCCATGAATTTGTCTTTTAAAAATATT
Source organism: Vombatus ursinus (assembly GCF_900497805.2). Classification (NCBI taxonomy): domain Eukaryota; kingdom Metazoa; phylum Chordata; class Mammalia; order Diprotodontia; family Vombatidae; genus Vombatus; species Vombatus ursinus. The sequence goes on along the minus strand of NW_020949009.1, from coordinate 8,758 downwards.
TTCTGGGCAGTTAGATGGCACAGTGGATAGAGCTCCGGCCTTGGAGTCAGGAGAACCTGAGTCCAAATCTGACTTCAGACACTTGACACTTACTAACTGTGTGACCCTGGGCAAGTCACTTAACCCCAATTGCCTCATCAAAAAAAGCACAAAAAAATTTCATAACTATATTTCTTTATAATTGCTCTTTTTTGCCAAGCCATGTATTTTACTTTGTATATTTAAAAACCTTATTCTGAGATGGGGTCCACTGGTTTCACCAGACTGTCAAAGGGGTCCATGAGATAAAAAAAAAAAGGTCAAGATGGTCTTCTCTAGCTCTCTGATGTTCTGAATACAGTGCCTGGTACATGGTAAGTACTTAGTAAGTGCTCTGTCATCTACCCTAGATGATTTGTGCCCTGTATGACTTTCCCATGAAAAAATGCTGTTGTAATGAATAGAAAGAGCTGATTATGTTTTGCTTTCAGTCACCCTGGAGAAAGGGGGAATTTTTCATTCAAATAAGTCATTAAATTTAGACAAAGCGAATTTTGTTAGAAAAGTTAGCAGAGATCCAACTTGGTCTTATAGGTGCCTCCCAGCCTCCTTCCATCAGAGAGGATGTGCTGGGCCGTCCCCCAACTGCTGTGAAACAGCCCAACAGGGGACTGTGCTTGGCACAGCTTTCCCAGCTCAGGAAAATCCAAGGCCACAGGAAGCATGAGGCCACGGAGGACTCAAGGACACAGGAATCCTTAAACAAAGCCCTATAATTTACTGGAAATTTAAAATGTGTTAAAAAAAAAAAAACACCCACCAGAAGCCGCTGGCCCCCTGAAGCTGGTTTGTGACCTTGAGACCATTGCTCTTTAACTTGCTGGAGATCTGGTGAGCCCTTCTGGGACACCCAGCATGTGGAGCGCCATCTTTGCCTAAGCTTCCTGACATCTTTGGGTAGGTCACTTTATCTGGAGGGGCTTCAGTTTCCTCGTCTATAAAATGAAAGGGTTGGAATGAGCCAATGAGGAAGATCCAGCTCTGTGAAGCATGATCAGACACCCGCATTTGGAGCCTATATGCCTGGTGATTAGGGGTAATTATTTGGGCCAGAGAGAGTAGCCCTTGGGGCCAGAGGGTACCGCATCATCCAAGGGACAGGTTTGAGAAAGTAAGCTGAGTCAAACCAGAATTCACAAGGCAACTAAATTCAAGGGGTTAAGGAGAATTCAAAGCAATGGTCCCAAGCCTGAGACATCAGTACTGGGTAGATCAGGGAAAATGTACTTGAAGGCAAGAACCCCGCTAACTATGTGGTATGATTCTCTCGCTCAAGAAGCTTTGGTGGCTCCCCATTGTCTCTAGGCTCCAGGGAAGGAGAAGTGAATGAACATTTACATGACACCTACTAAGTGCCAGGCACTGTGCTAAGTGCTTTTTATCTGATACTTTTTTTCTATAAATTTTTTCTATATATTTTGCTTTTTATAAATATTATCTCATTTGTTAAATTACAAAAAAAAAAAAACAACTTTGGATAAAATCCAAACTCCTTCATTTGGAGCAGCCCTTCGTAATCTGGTTCCAGCCAGGCTTTATACACTGCTTTCCCTCTTCATATACTCTGTATTCACATCAAACTAGCTTGATGTTCCAGCCCTCATTTCTGAACCTTTGCACTGTCCCCTATTCCTGGAACACTTTTCTCCCATATTTCTGCCTATCAGAATCTCAAGCTCCCTTTAATGCTCAGTCAAATGCCACTGTCAACATGAGGCCTTTCCTCAGCCCCCTCTGCTGTTAGACTCCCTAAATTCATATGTATTTTTTTTGTATTTTATTTACTTGTCCATGTACATGTTGTCCACCCCTCTCCTCCCCATCTAGAATGTTAGCTCCTTGAGAGAAGAGATTGTTTATTTTTTTGTCTTCCTGACTGAAGTTCCCAGCATGATTCCTGACACACAATAGGCACTTAATAAGTGTTTGGGGTTTTTTGTTTGTTTGGTTGGTTGGGTTTTTTTGGGAGGCAATGGGGTAAAGTGACTTGCCCAGGGTCACACAACTAGTAAGTGTCAGGTGTCTGAGGCCAGATTTGAATTCAGGTCCTTCTGAATCCAGGGCTGGTGCTCTATGCACTGCATCATCTAGCTGCCCCTTAGTAAGTGTTGGTTGACAAATGAAGGGAGCAGTAGGTAGATCTGGATGAAATGAAGCTTTGTCTCAGGCTCCTCCACGTGACACAGTCTTCTTTGCTGAAGGTGTGACAGTCCCACCCACTCCTTGTTTGCCTACCCCAGGAACTGCAGCTCTGAGATTCATGCCTCCATCAGCAATCAATCCACAAGCATTTTTAAAGCACTTAAGCAAAAGGGAAATGTCAGCTACAGAGAAAAGAGAAGACAGTTCCAGGCGTCTGGGAGAAGTCAAAAGGCACTGGTTCGAGTTAGGACATTGAAGGACAGGAAAGCTAACCACACACATTAAATATGGGGAAGAACTGAGTTGATTGATATACACTGGGAAAATATCCAGTGGTCACAGCAGATCGAATGTAGAAACAGCACTTAGAGCCAGAGACTGAAGGCTCAATTCCAGTCCTTTTACTTAATGCATGGTGACCTTGAGCAGATCAGTTAAGCCTTCCTCTGACCTTGGGTTTCCTTACTTGAGTTGAACCGACTCAGGGCTTCTTAACCTTTTTTTGTGTCTAGACTCCTTTGGTTGTCTGGTTCAGGACTTCTTAATCTTTTTTGGGTGTGTGTGTGTGTGTGTGTGTGTGTGTGTGTGTGTGTGTGTGTGTGTCTAGACTCCTTTGGTTGTCTGGTTAAACCTAAGGACCCCTTCTCAGAAAAATATTTTTAAATTTAAATTTAATTTAAATTTTAAATTAAAAATTTTTTAAATTTTAAATAAAGTATATAGGATTACTAAGAAAATCAGTAAATACTGAAATAGATTGATCACAATTCAAAAAGCCAAGTTCACAGACCCCCTGGACTAGAAAATTGCTAAGTATTCTTCTGGCTCAAAATCCTACAGTCTTATTAGAGCTGATGATATAGCTCAGGAATGCCATGCTACTTTTTAAGAAAAATTTAATACTTGGGGCTAGAGAAGATTTATTGGAACAAGAAGATAAGATTATATGCAATAGTCACCACTAGGTTATAATCTACTCACCTAGAAAGGGTGTTTGCTCAGCTCTTTGTGACACCATTTGGGGTCTTTTGGATACTGGAGTGGTTTGCCATTTTTTTCTCCAGCTCATTTTACAGATGAGGAAACTGAGGCAAACAGGGTTAAATGACTTGCCCAGGGTCACACAGCTAGTAAGTGTCTGAGGCTGGATTTGAACTCAGTAAGATGAGTCTTCCTGACTCCAATCCCAGTGCTCTTATCCACTGCACCACCTAGCTTTCCCTCCAGAAAGAGTAAACACATTAAAAAGAATATAGACTCCTTGAGGACAGGAACTGTTTCATTTCTGCCTTGATATACCTAGCAGAGTTCTTGCCGCATAATATACATTTAGTAAATGTTTAATTGATGAGGTCATCGATCTAAATGTTTTCCTGGAAAATTTTGTGTGAATCAGATTTTTGTAAATCTAAGGTTGAATTTTCCCTTCAGAGATATTTGGCTTTCATTTTCGTTCCTTAAATTGTGAGCTATTCCTCTTACCTCCTCAACTCTCCTTCTGTCACGCCCAGATCCAGAAGAAGGTCTTAAATTATATTGGGGTAGCTTTTAGGATTTTCATCTGTCCTTGTATAAATGCTGTTTGATTTGGTAAGACTCCACTAATCCTCTTAGGAAGTGGGCCCAAGGTACAGTACTAAGTCAATAATTTGCTTTGTAAGGATTAAAGGCCAGCTCCACCTCGCTAGGCTGAGAGGTGACCTTGAGTTATCAAAGGCTATGCTGGTGAACACAAGCCCTGGGGGTGTCCCCTCCTGGTGCTGGGGTAGTGTTAGCATGTGTCTGTGTTTTCTGAGGGCCAGCCCAGCTAAATCTAGAGAAATTCCTCACCTGATTGGCCTCAGGCTGATACATGTTTTCAGCCACTGAAACCTCAAAAGCCACCAACTTCAGTCTCGATGTCACTTTGCAGGGAAGTCTCTGGCACATTACCACAAAAATAAAAATAACAATCGCTAACATTTATATACTTCCTTAAGGTTTGCAAAGCTCTTTCCATTTATTATTTCATGTGATTCTGACAACAGCCCTGTGATTCGATGCACTATTATTATCATCATTTTACAGATGAGGAAACTGAGGCTGAGATCCATTAAATGATATTCCCAGGGGCACATAGCTGATAAGTGTCTGAAGCAGCATCTATCTTTGAAACTGTTCTGTACAGAGTTTAGATGGCATGCTGAACAAATTTGCAAATTGCTAAGAACCAGGATTGCCTAGCATGTTGAAAAACACAATCAGAATAACAAAAACAAAAAACAAAAAAACTGGAAAGGCTAGATTTTAGCCTGTTAGTGTTCTAACCCATGGAATAATGGGCCCATGACACACAAGAGACATCCTGACGCAGTGGAAAGAGAGGGGGATGAAGCTTCAGAAAAGACTGAATTCAATCCTACCTCTGACACATTGTAGCTGTGTGACCCTGGACAAGTCATTTAACTCTTTATTGCTCACAGACAACTCTCTAAAGCTACCAGCCAGTGTATCGGCAAAAGTTTTCTAATTGGGAGCTCCTTACTTACGTCAGTGAAATCATAGATCTATATAAATCACACATATATTCATTAAATAATTAATAATTAATTAAAGATATTGATATAATATATTCTTAATATAATAAATGTGAAATATTATGTTAATATATCACATAACAATGAACCTATGTAATTATATATACTATATACAATTTGCATAAATTATACTATATAACTCGTTGTTATTCAGTTCTTTCAGTTGTATCCAACTTTTTATGACTTCATTTGGGGTTTTCTTGGCAAAGATACTAGAGTGGTTTGCTATTTCCTTTTCCAGTTCATTTTACAGATGAGGAAACTGAGGCAACCAGGGTTAAGTGACTTGCCCAGGGTTACATAGCTAGGAAGTACCTGAGGCCAAATTTGAACTCAAATCTTCCTGACTCCAGCCCAGCCCTCTATCCACTGTGCCACCTAGCTGCGCCATAGAAATATAATAATATATATTAGAATAATGCATTACATAATTATGTTATATAAATATGATATAAATTACACTATTTAAATATAATAGTATAACAATTATACTAGATAAATGTTACATAAGTTATATAAAACAATACAAATATTAATATAACATAAATGCCCAGTAGTGTGACTCTATAAATCATATAAATATTAATGTTATATTGTGTAAGATATATATTCATATATTACAAATTATAATATATGTAATTTATGTGGATCTGTGATTTCACTGACATAGGGAAGCTTCTACGTAATAAATATATATAATCACATAAATCTACATATATAATTATATAACATATTTTGTTTTTCCCCAATTACATGTTAAAATAACTTTAAATATTTGTTTTTAAGTTTTGAGTTCCAAATTCTAGATAAATATATATTAAATATGTATATTTTTCTGGATCTGTGATTACATATATATTCACATATATGTATATGTATATGTATATGTATATATACATACACACAGAGGAAACTATAATATGTCAACGAGCATTTACTAAGCTTTTAATAAAGTGCTAGGCACTATACTAAGCACTGGGGATACAAAGAAAGGAAAAAAAAAACCAGTCCCTGCCCTCAAGGAGCTCACAGTTTAATGGAGGGAACAGCACACAAACCACCATGTCCAAATAAGAAATAAGCAGAATAAATTGGAGATAATCTCAGGTGCTGGTAATTGATATTGGGTGGGAGTAAAGAGGGCCTGGAGGATAGAAAGAAGCAGGAAAGGAATCTTAGTTTTCCAATTGTCAACTGAACTGGGTAGAAGAGCGTAGTTTGGTTGCTATGGGAATTACCTTAAAGTCTTGAGGATTTTTTTGTCTATCTTCTTTCGGCAATCACCGCCCTGCCAGCACCAGACCACACGTCAGAGTAAAATAAGAAGACCAATGACTGACCTCTAGCAGAGCAGGCTTGGCCCAAACATCTGCCTTACATCTAGTTCAAGTTTGTGTTGTTGGAGCTTGGGTTCTATACTTCTTCCCTAAACCACGATGCCTACTGTCTCCTTTCAGCAGGGTAGGTGCTGGGAATGTGCTGGGTCACAAGACTTAGACTCCTCTTCCAAAGTTGGCTTCAACTATGTCCTCCCCACTTCCTGTTATAGCCTGTAAGCGCAGCGCTGATAGACAGTTCAACCCCAGTATCCCGGGAAAAGGTAGAAGGAGACCCATAGGTAGGACTTCCCTTATCCTACCCTGGGAAAGACCTTAACTTAAAAAGGCCAAGGTCTCCCACTGCATCTGGGCCATCGCCAGTCATCCTGATCTATATCCTGCTACTGGACCCAGATGGCTTGGGAGGAAAGAGTGAGGCTGGTGACTTTGCACTTACATCCAATTCACTTGCAAGTCATGGCATTAACTTCCTGATGCCATGGTCCTCTTCAAGAATGAAGGATAAGCAACAACAGCAATAATGAAGGACAAATCCAATAGGTCACAGAAAATATTGGAGACATGAAGGTGTGTGAAAAATACTCAAAGACCCAGCAGCCCAGCTGGTCGGGGGAAGAAGGTGAAGTTCTTTCTTTCATTTCTGGAAAGCAAAGGTAGACCCATCTCTGAACACATTCTTCTCTTCTACCTTGGAATTTCTTTTCAAAAGACTTCCTACCCAAGCAGGGATATCCAAACTCTTTGGAGGGGCTACAGGATATAAGTCAAGGGTCATGATTATGAGCCTCCTCCTTTTCTTCTGGCCTGATGTCGCAATTCACTCTCACCCCCTTGACTTCAAGTGAATGTATGCCTTCTTCCGTGTGACTTAGATGCCAATGTCTTATGATTTGTATCCCTAACTGCTGATGTGTGCTGTCTAAATGGTTGTGATTTAATGTATTAAAACATAGACTAGTCTAGTGGAGACAGGGCTGGACTTGGAGTCAAGAAGAACAAGGGTTCAAATTCTGCCTCTGAAACTTACTAGTTGTATGACTAGAATAGATCTGTCATTTCATTGGTAAACAGAACCTCTGGTTCCCTCATGCAGATCAGCACTTTCTTTGCCACTTATAATCCTAGAAGGTTGCCTAGAACATGGTAAGGCTGAATGACTCGCCTAGGGTCACACAGCATCAGAGTTGGGCCTTAAACCCAATTCTTCCTGGCTTACTATCTTTTACCTCATACCTCCTCTCCCGGCTGTGTGATCCTGGGAAAAATCACTTAACTACCCAGAACCTCAGTTTCTACGTCTATATAATGGGAATAATACTATCTTTATCACCACCCTCACAGAGTGGTTGAGAAGTTCAAATGAGACAGTGTACGCATATAAAGCATTTTGAACATTTTAATGTGTTATATAGTGTACCAAAATGCAATTTCAATGCAATTTAAGTGCAATTTCTAAGGCAGTTTAAATGCAATTTTAATGCAATTTTTAACTATTAAAGCAAAAGTTTTAGTGTAGTTTTAAGTTATTAAAGCTTAAATCTTCACTATGACATTTGGGATACTCTGCATTTCAATGACTTCATAGCACAGTGCCTGGCACATGGTATGCACTTGTTAATGCTTATTGTATTGTATCATGGATATGAATACACTCATCCATGAGTTGGTCAACAATGGTATGTGACCACATTTGATGGTTCCTAGAAGCAAAGAGGGAGAGAACAGAAAGAGTACATTAATTTGTCAGTAAAACAGAACCAGAGGTAAGGGGTGGGTTTTTATTGGAAACCATGAGAGGTAGGCTGTGGGCCATCCCTCTGAAGTTCTTTGGCTCTGTCCCACACTTTGGATGTCTAGTCCTACTTTCTCCTCAAAGTTCATTAACAAATATGTAGCAGAAGCAAAATCTTCTTTCAAAGCATCCTCCTAGCTAACTAGATATTTCTCCAATGAGTCCTTTAGCTACCTGCTGCAACTGGAACTCTTCCCAGGAAGACACTCCAGTCAGCAGGTACTTAGGGTGGAAGCCCATTGACTTTTATTAGGGTTAGTATCAAAGCCTGGAATGCGTTAGGATATTACAAAGCACAAAATATGCTTTTGCATAGTCTAGGCAATAATGTAATTTGTGTTGTTTTCAAAAGCAGAGTTGTATATTTGAAAAATCAGAAAAGGCATGCCTAATACAGTCAGGTTCTAATTAACATGACTAATTCATTCCCATGGAGTGGTCACCTGATTTGAATTCATATTGCGTATTTCCATTGGGCTGGAACCAGTCACTATATTTTATATAATTATAGCTTCAATTAGTACAAATTCAAATGTACATGACCTCTTCATGGGATTCCTTGTTCTCACCAATTTTTGTGCCATTATTTGTCTTTCTACTATATCAGCTACACAATTATCCATCTCGGAACTGTGAGGACAGGAAAGGATGAGTCAAGATGGCTACAGTTTATAGCTACCCATGCCTTCTGCCCCTTAGAGACAGTACCCTTTCATATATTTTGCCCCACAATTTTCTTTGTATACACTCAAGCTATAGTAGAATCTTGGGGGAAATAAACGAATACTCTAACTCCAGTAATGATTACCAATTTTGGCACTCAGGGCAAGAAGCATGAAAACAAGCCTGAAATCAGCTCTGTAATGTTA
>NW_020949008.1:0-4136 GCF_900497805.2 Vombatus ursinus | reverse complement strand
GGTTAACTGTTAACCTTCATATTGTTATACATTTATATATATATATACATATACATACATACACATATACACATACACATATATATATACATACATGTATATATTTACTATCCTTTCTACTTCTTTCATTTCTCTCTTTTTATCCTATATTTTATCCCCACCAAATTCATCTTATTTCATATAGTCTAAAAATACTGACATACTGCAGTGGGAACCCACCTGTGTTGGCACCATTTTTAGGTCCAATGAGAGCCTTAATCCCTTACAGAATCAGTTTTCTACTCTCGTCTCTGGTGTGAATTTTGCTCCATCCTCGACATTCTTACTCTCCAGCTGTCCTCACCTGCTGTGGGTCCCGCTCAATACAGGGAGACCTATTTATTCCCTCTGATTTATTGCCCTCCCTTCTGTCTAATTTGCCAATAGACCACTGCTGAGGCTGGTTCTATTTTTCAGTGAATCAAAGGTTCTTCAACTTTTGTTCTAAAATGACCTTTGAGCGCAAAGTGTACTGAACTATGTGAGGCATTCTTGATGCCTCTAGGAAATGCCATATATATGTCTACTGACTGAGATAATTTGGAGGGAATAAAAGGTACTTAGGCTTAGAAAATATTCATATGACAACTGACAAATATAGTCAAGAACCCAGGCCCCTTTGACCTACATAACGTCAAACATCTAGGAAATTGACTACATCTTTAGGCTTTCATCTAAGTCAACTTCAACAGCACAAGACAGGAGGGATATGGGTTTTCCTTTGAAGATCTAAGATGTCAATGGACAGAAAGTACAGTATGAGTGAACAATTCAATATGGCACCCCCAAAAGTTCAGAATGATAGATTATTCCTTGTTACTGTTACTTAGATACTATAGTCCCAAGAACTACAGCAAATTAATGAGCAAAATGTTATGATTAACATAACATTGGTAAGATATTTGAGAATCAACTTTGAAAGTGACAGAGAGCAAAGAAAAAATCCACAGATAAATATTAATTTGGAACATATATTATTTTATAGAAATAACTTAATATATAGGCAAATAAATGACCAAATTTTGTCAAGGAAGTTTAATTTACCTTCTATGACATGCCAATTAAAAGAATGAGAAAATGTACCTTCTACAATAATTATATAATTAAATAGGTATACAACTTTTTGAAAGCTTGGTATTTTAATGTGTGCTATTTCTTACTCCAAAATTTCAGTAAAGTGGACAGCATCTAAATGGTTCAGAGATCTATACCATCAATATTATTAGACTTATTTGTCTAATTTAGGTAGAAATTTAAAGTTTATTTTTGTTGTTTTTCAGTCATTTGTCAGTCAATCCTTTGTTATCCTAGTCAGAGTTTTCTTGGCAAAGATACTGTGGTTTGCTATTTCCTAATCCAGCTCATTTTATAGTTGAGGAAACTGAGACAAACAGGGTTAAATGACTTGCCCAGGGTCACATAGGTAGTAAGTGTCTGAGGGCAGATTTGAACAAAGGAAGATGAGTTTTCCAGACCCCAGGCCCAACTCTCTATCCACTGTGCCACCTAGTTGCCCAAAGTTTGTTTATCTTTATAAAAATTTTCAATTATATGAAGGGTCATGTAGCAAAGGAAGATAAGTTGCCCATCAACTCTATTGAGAAAAAAAGAGGGGAAAATAAAGATAAAGATAAAACAAAGTGATATAATTGGATGCCGAGGCTTGCCCTTGGCAGAAATAATCAAAGTTGTTCTTGAATACTCCTTCATTCTTTCCTCTTTTCCTTCTTTGATCTTTACTGAATGTCTACCAAAGCTAATGATCTTATGCTGCTATAAAACAATTAGAGCTAGGCATAATGCTATTCACTTTCCTTTTCCCTAAGCCCCCAAAACATATTTCTACTATATCTATCCAATCCAATCTAATCCAACCCAACAAATGTTTATTAAATACTTACTTTGTGCAGAACACTGGGTGAGGTAGTTAAAACAAAATGAAAAGAACTGTACTAGCCCTCCAGTGCCCTGACTACTTGTGGGGATAATATAATAAAAAATTATTTTAAATTATGATATAAATGTTTTGTATTTGCTAGGTGGTATAGTGGATAGAGTCCCAGGGCTGGAATCAGGAAGAGTTCAAATCTGGCCTCGGACACTTAGTAGTTGTGTGACCCTGGGTAAGACACTTAACCCTGTTTACCTCAGTTTCCTGGAGGAAGAAATTGACCTGGAGAAGGAAATAGCAAACCACTCCAGTTTCTTTGCCAAGAAAACCCCAAATGGGGTCTCAAAGAGTCTGACATGACTGAATTGACGAAATGGAAATAACAAAAATAAATTGCTTAACATGTTACCCCTGCAGGATAATATCTTTATTTTAAGAAGAGTCTTCAGTATCTTAACCCCAAAAAAGAGATAATGTCATTTAAAAAATGATGGAAAGGCCATTGTTAGATATCAGAAGAATAATGGTTTGGAATAAAGAGTAATTACTCCTCAGTTCTTTTTTGAGCTTCACTACTAATTATTTGATAACTAACTTCACCACTAACTGTATGTTTCACTTACCTGCTTCTGTTGGGTCAATCTTGTTTTGTTTTGTTTTATTTTGTTTTACCTCAATACTACTTGATTCTTAGTTAAACAGTGTTAATAAAATTAATTAAAAAATAATGAAGTAAGGACAGTTAAAATCTGAATATATTTTGGAGGAGTAACAAATAAGAAAAAAAATCTAAAAGCTCAGATTTTCCAGCAAATGTAGTTTTAAAACCATCTTTCATTGAATGTTGACATGAAACTTGCTATTGAATAGGATTTGGATTATGATTTTGAAAATCAAAATATGTAGAAATTGTTTATGGGGCAGAACCCAAATACCATGAGAAACATTGAAAGGACAGTAAACCGTGTTTGTTTCCTTTCTCTTTAAGCAGGTCTCAACTCATTTAACTCAGTACCTGTGATAATAACATTCGTCCTTTCTAACTCCCTGGGTAAATTGTTCAGAACTAGAATAGGATGCCAGTGGGATAATTGAATAACTTTCCTCAGTGATCTTTCAAAATAATTTATGCAAACTTTAAACATTTTCTAAACATGGTTTAATTACAAAAAATATAAATAATAAGATACAGACTATATTGGAGATTTCATTATATAGTTAATTCCCAGGACAGAAAAAATCCCCTTTAACAATTCAGGTTGGCACATTATCTTAGGCATACAGTATTTATTTGAGACTTGCCTGATGGTTAAATAACTACACTAGGATAACACAGTTATTATGTGTCTGAAGCAAGCCTTAAACACTAGGTCATCATAACTTTGAGGCAGTCTAATCTCTCACTATCCACAGCTGTATTGCTACTACTAACTACTACCACCACCACTACTACTAGTTACTACCATGATCACTATTACTATTTATACTGTTAATACTAGTACTAGTAATACTACTATTGTGAAAAAGGAGGGAAAGAAGGAAGACAAGGAAGACGTGGATAGCCTGTGTGTTCTCCTTAAAATGGAGGTTCTAGAAGAAATCTACAATTTTATAGGGAAAGATAACTCATAGAATTAAAAAAAAAGTTAAAAAAAACAGCACACATGTGCTTTTGTGAGTGTGTGTTTATGTGTGTGTGTGTGTGTGTGTGTGTGTGTGTGTGTGTGTGGTGTGTACACCTGACATTGGTGGAGGAGAGAAACACGATGAAGTCCAGAAGAGTTCAGCGAAGTGGGAAATTTCAAGATTTTAATTTGCTCTTGGTATCTTCCTTAAATGGAGGATTTAGGAGAAGCTCTCCACTGTTCACCCTCCTCTATCTCTAATCTGAGAGAGAGAAAAGCCCCCAACTTCCCCAAAGTCAGGAGGTAATGAGAAATTGTGAGTGATAGGGTTAATGTAGCAAGATGATAAGTTGCTTTTTTCCCAAAAGAATAAAGAAAAAAAAACATTTGGAAAGACCTGTGAGGGAGGGGAAATATATTTGTGCTATTTTTTTTAAAGTAGTAGTGGCAATAGTAGCAACAGCAGCAGTAGTATAGTAGTAGTAGCAACAGCAACAGCAGTGTAATAATAGCAACAGTAGGAGTAACAGCAGCAGTAGTAGTAGTAGTAGTAGTAGTAGTAGTAGTAGTAGTAGTAGTAG
>NW_020949007.1:0-4141 GCF_900497805.2 Vombatus ursinus | reverse complement strand
GGTTAACTGTTAACCTTCATATTGTTATACATTTATATATATATATATACATATACATACATACACATATACACATACACATATATATATACATACATGTATATATTTACTATCCTTTCTACTTCTTTCATTTCTCTCTTTTTATCCTATATTTTATCCCCACCAAATTCATCTTATTTCATATAGTCTAAAAATACTGACATACTGCAGTGGGAACCCACCTGTGTTGGCACCATTTTTAGGTCCAATGAGAGCCTTAATCCCTTACAGAATCAGTTTTCTACTCTCGTCTCTGGTGTGAATTTTGCTCCATCCTCGACATTCTTACTCTCCAGCTGTCCTCACCTGCTGTGGGTCCCGCTCAATACAGGGAGACCTATTTATTCCCTCTGATTTATTGCCCTCCCTTCTGTCTAATTTGCCAATAGACCACTGCTGAGGCTGGTTCTATTTTTCAGTGAATCAAAGGTTCTTCAACTTTTGTTCTAAAATGACCTTTGAGCGCAAAGTGTACTGAACTATGTGAGGCATTCTTGATGCCTCTAGGAAATGCCATATATATGTCTACTGACTGAGATAATTTGGAGGGAATAAAAGGTACTTAGGCTTAGAAAATATTCATATGACAACTGACAAATATAGTCAAGAACCCAGGCCCCTTTGACCTACATAACGTCAAACATCTAGGAAATTGACTACATCTTTAGGCTTTCATCTAAGTCAACTTCAACAGCACAAGACAGGAGGGATATGGGTTTTCCTTTGAAGATCTAAGATGTCAATGGACAGAAAGTACAGTATGAGTGAACAATTCAATATGGCACCCCCAAAAGTTCAGAATGATAGATTATTCCTTGTTACTGTTACTTAGATACTATAGTCCCAAGAACTACAGCAAATTAATGAGCAAAATGTTATGATTAACATAACATTGGTAAGATATTTGAGAATCAACTTTGAAAGTGACAGAGAGCAAAGAAAAAATCCACAGATAAATATTAATTTGGAACATATATTATTTTATAGAAATAACTTAATATATAGGCAAATAAATGACCAAATTTTGTCAAGGAAGTTTAATTTACCTTCTATGACATGCCAATTAAAAGAATGAGAAAATGTACCTTCTACAATAATTATATAATTAAATAGGTATACAACTTTTTGAAAGCTTGGTATTTTAATGTGTGCTATTTCTTACTCCAAAATTTCAGTAAAGTGGACAGCATCTAAATGGTTCAGAGATCTATACCATCAATATTATTAGACTTATTTGTCTAATTTAGGTAGAAATTTAAAGTTTATTTTTGTTGTTTTTCAGTCATTTGTCAGTCAATCCTTTGTTATCCTAGTCAGAGTTTTCTTGGCAAAGATACTGTGGTTTGCTATTTCCTAATCCAGCTCATTTTATAGTTGAGGAAACTGAGACAAACAGGGTTAAATGACTTGCCCAGGGTCACATAGGTAGTAAGTGTCTGAGGGCAGATTTGAACAAAGGAAGATGAGTTTTCCAGACCCCAGGCCCAACTCTCTATCCACTGTGCCACCTAGTTGCCCAAAGTTTGTTTATCTTTATAAAAATTTTCAATTATATGAAGGGTCATGTAGCAAAGGAAGATAAGTTGCCCATCAACTCTATTGAGAAAAAAAGAGGGGAAAATAAAGATAAAGATAAAACAAAGTGATATAATTGGATGCCGAGGCTTGCCCTTGGCAGAAATAATCAAAGTTGTTCTTGAATACTCCTTCATTCTTTCCTCTTTTCCTTCTTTGATCTTTACTGAATGTCTACCAAAGCTAATGATCTTATGCTGCTATAAAACAATTAGAGCTAGGCATAATGCTATTCACTTTCCTTTTCCCTAAGCCCCCAAAACATATTTCTACTATATCTATCCAATCCAATCTAATCCAACCCAACAAATGTTTATTAAATACTTACTTTGTGCAGAACACTGGGTGAGGTAGTTAAAACAAAATGAAAAGAACTGTACTAGCCCTCCAGTGCCCTGACTACTTGTGGGGATAATATAATAAAAAATTATTTTAAATTATGATATAAATGTTTTGTATTTGCTAGGTGGTATAGTGGATAGAGTCCCAGGGCTGGAATCAGGAAGAGTTCAAATCTGGCCTCGGACACTTAGTAGTTGTGTGACCCTGGGTAAGACACTTAACCCTGTTTACCTCAGTTTCCTGGAGGAAGAAATTGACCTGGAGAAGGAAATAGCAAACCACTCCAGTTTCTTTGCCAAGAAAACCCCAAATGGGGTCTCAAAGAGTCTGACATGACTGAATTGACGAAATGGAAATAACAAAAATAAATTGCTTAACATGTTACCCCTGCAGGATAATATCTTTATTTTAAGAAGAGTCTTCAGTATCTTAACCCCAAAAAAGAGATAATGTCATTTAAAAAATGATGGAAAGGCCATTGTTAGATATCAGAAGAATAATGGTTTGGAATAAAGAGTAATTACTCCTCAGTTCTTTTTTGAGCTTCACTACTAATTATTTGATAACTAACTTCACCACTAACTGTATGTTTCACTTACCTGCTTCTGTTGGGTCAATCTTGTTTTGTTTTGTTTTATTTTGTTTTACCTCAATACTACTTGATTCTTAGTTAAACAGTGTTAATAAAATTAATTAAAAAATAATGAAGTAAGGACAGTTAAAATCTGAATATATTTTGGAGGAGTAACAAATAAGAAAAAAAATCTAAAAGCTCAGATTTTCCAGCAAATGTAGTTTTAAAACCATCTTTCATTGAATGTTGACATGAAACTTGCTATTGAATAGGATTTGGATTATGATTTTGAAAATCAAAATATGTAGAAATTGTTTATGGGGCAGAACCCAAATACCATGAGAAACATTGAAAGGACAGTAAACCGTGTTTGTTTCCTTTCTCTTTAAGCAGGTCTCAACTCATTTAACTCAGTACCTGTGATAATAACATTCGTCCTTTCTAACTCCCTGGGTAAATTGTTCAGAACTAGAATAGGATGCCAGTGGGATAATTGAATAACTTTCCTCAGTGATCTTTCAAAATAATTTATGCAAACTTTAAACATTTTCTAAACATGGTTTAATTACAAAAAATATAAATAATAAGATACAGACTATATTGGAGATTTCATTATATAGTTAATTCCCAGGACAGAAAAAATCCCCTTTAACAATTCAGGTTGGCACATTATCTTAGGCATACAGTATTTATTTGAGACTTGCCTGATGGTTAAATAACTACACTAGGATAACACAGTTATTATGTGTCTGAAGCAAGCCTTAAACACTAGGTCATCATAACTTTGAGGCAGTCTAATCTCTCACTATCCACAGCTGTATTGCTACTACTAACTACTACCACCACCACTACTACTAGTTACTACCATGATCACTATTACTATTTATACTGTTAATACTAGTACTAGTAATACTACTATTGTGAAAAAGGAGGGAAAGAAGGAAGACAAGGAAGACGTGGATAGCCTGTGTGTTCTCCTTAAAATGGAGGTTCTAGAAGAAATCTACAATTTTATAGGGAAAGATAACTCATAGAATTAAAAAAAAAGTTAAAAAAAACAGCACACATGTGCTTTTGTGAGTGTGTGTTTATGTGTGTGTGTGTGTGTGTGTGTGTGTGTGTGTGTGTGTGGTGTGTACACCTGACATTGGTGGAGGAGAGAAACACGATGAAGTCCAGAAGAGTTCAGCGAAGTGGGAAATTTCAAGATTTTAATTTGCTCTTGGTATCTTCCTTAAATGGAGGATTTAGGAGAAGCTCTCCACTGTTCACCCTCCTCTATCTCTAATCTGAGAGAGAGAAAAGCCCCCAACTTCCCCAAAGTCAGGAGGTAATGAGAAATTGTGAGTGATAGGGTTAATGTAGCAAGATGATAAGTTGCTTTTTTCCCAAAAGAATAAAGAAAAAAAAACATTTGGAAAGACCTGTGAGGGAGGGGAAATATATTTGTGCTATTTTTTTTAAAGTAGTAGTGGCAATAGTAGCAACAGCAGCAGTAGTATAGTAGTAGTAGCAACAGCAACAGCAGTGTAATAATAGCAACAGTAGGAGTAACAGCAGCAGCAGTAGTAGTAGTAGTAGTAGTAGTAGTAGTAGTAGTAGTAGTAGTAG
>NW_020949006.1:0-4062 GCF_900497805.2 Vombatus ursinus | reverse complement strand
ATCTGTAAGTGACCTGTCATGTATTTTTAGTCCAAGGGCATGATTCTAAGGCGTTTCAAATGTGTCACTTCCCTAATCACTCTCAATGGTTTCAGAAGGGTAAGCCCAGATTATATTCACCATTTTAGTCCCTTTCTACCAAACACTATTTATACAAAGCACCATCACAAATAGCAAATACTAAATAAACTTATTTACCAAATGAAACAGTAAACTGAGGTTGAAAGAGCTACACAGATTAGAATCAATCAAAGTATATGGAATAGTAAGGAAGCTGTATAACTACAAATCAGATGAAACATCTCAGTTCAATCAAATGCTGCTCTCAGCTTTCTCTCAAGTTGAAAGCTCTGGATCACCAGATGAGGATAGAGAGGGGCATGTTTTACATATGGTTGTAGCCCTGAGAAAACCTACTAGCCATTCAAAAGTTGCTACTTGTGTTTTTGTGACTGCCAATTTTGAAATTCTATTTAAAATGACTTCCAAAAATCTTGGTTATGCAGATACTCAGTGTTGCCTACAGAATTCCATCAGTCAATCAGAACTCTCATTTCATTCCAAATATACAACACACATCACAGGATTGTTCCTCAAAAAAGCTACTCATATTGCCTGGGTGACTTGCTGAAGTTTTATTCCCTAAATATGATATGGCAGTGTGATACCAGGGAAAGTATCCTGTATCTGGAGTTTCCTGGACCTGGGTTAAAATCTCAGCTTTTTTATCTATTAGCTGAATAAATAACTATACTAGCTGAATAACTACATAAATATACTAGCAGAATAAATAACTTTCCTTTTCTGTCCCTTACTCATCTGTAAAATGATGTGATTGAACTAATTTATCTTCAAGGTCTGTTATAGCTATAAATCCCATAAATCATAAATGGAAAACATTTAAACTGTTCCTTCGGGGCATTTCTTGAATGTTTCACTGAGTTTTCCTAACAAAAAAATTATAATTAAAATTGGCAAAAGTAAAACTACTGTTCTCATTATATGACCTTGGAAAATTCTGGCATCTTAAAAAATAGTTAGAATTACCTTAATTCATGCCCATTATAACTTCTCTACTAATTTTAGCTTGTGTACTTTCAGTCATAAGTACCACTACTCTTTGAGATAAAGTATTCTTTTTTATATTATTTCTATTGTAAACATTATTATACCACTCAGCCAGCCAAAGATTCTAGGACTAAAATTTTCTCATGGAAGAGAGGAAGGATATAAGGACAAAGCCAGTGGCATAGTCAGTATATGACACAGGAAGGCACTTGTGAAAGTCAATCAAGTCTAAATCAATGAGTATTTATTAAGTACTTACTATGTTCCAGGCACTGTGCAAAGTGCTGAGAGTAAAAATTCAAGCAAAAAGAAAAACCTTCCTTGCTGTCAAGAACCTTAAATTCTTTTACTTATTTATTTATTTACTTATTTATTTATTCATTCATTTTTTTGCTGTGAAAAACTAACTCTATTTCCCTTAATCCTATCCCACCCACCCATTTACTCTATTCTTTCTTTTGACCCTGTCCCTCCTCAGAAGTATTTGCTTCTGATTACTCCTTTTCCCAATCTGCCCTCCTCTCTATCATTCCCCTACTCTCTTGTACCCTTCCCCACCTATTTTCCTGTAGGGTAAAACAGATTTCCACACCCAACTGAGTGTGAATGTTATTCCCTTCTTAAGACAAATCCTATGAGAATAAGATTCACTCATTCCCTCTCACCTTCCCCCATTTCCCCTCCACTGTAAGAGCCTTTTCTTTTCTGTTTTTTTTTTTTTTTGCTGGATAATTTATCCCATTCTACCTCTCCCTTTCTCCTTCTCCTAGTATATTCCTCTCATACCCCTCAATTTTATTCTCCAGATATGACCCCTTCATTTTCAACTCACCCTGTGCCCTCTATCTATCTATATCTATATATACATACATATAATTTTTTCCCCTTCAACTACCCTAATACTGACAAAGGTCTCATGAGTTACAAATATCATCTTTCCATGCAGGAATGTAAACAGTTCAACCTTAATAAGTCTCTTATACTTTTCTGTTTCCTGTTTACCTCTTCATGTTCCACTCAAGTCTAGCATTTGAAAATCAAATTTTCTATTCAACTCTGGTCTTTTCATCAATGCTTGAAAGTCCTCTATTTCACTGAATGACCATTTTTTTCCCCTAAAGGATTATACTCAGTTTTGCTGGGTAGGTGACTCTTGGTTGTAATCCTATCTCCTTTGCCCTCTGGAATATTATATTCCATGCCCTGCAGTCCCTTAATGTAGAAGCAGCTAAATTTTGTGTTATTCTGATTGTGTTTCCACAATACTTGAATTGTTTCTTTCTGGCTGCTAGTAATATTTTGTCCTTGAACTGGGAACTCTGGAATTTGGCTACAATATTCCTAGGAGTTTTCCTTTGGGGATCTCTTTCAGGAGATCAGTGGATTCTTTCAATTTCTATTTTGCCCTCTGGTTCTAAAATATCAGGGCAGTTTTCCTTGATCATTTCTTGAAAGATGATGTCTAGGCTCTTTTTTTTTATCATGGCTTTCAGATAGTCCAATAATTTTTAAATTCTCTCTCCTGGATCTATTTTCTAGGTCAGTTGTTTTTCCAATGAGATATTTCACATTGTTTTCTAATTTTTCATTCTTTTGGATTTATTTTATAGTGTCTTGATTTCTCATAGTCACTAGCTTCCAATTGCTCTATTCTAATTTTTAAGCAAGTATTTCTTCAGTAATCTTTTGGGCGTCCTTTTCCATTTGACCAATTTTGCTTGAAACTTGTGGGCTGAGACCTAGCTCCTCTCTCTCCACAGTCACAGACTTTTCCCACTGACCTTCTAAGTTGTCTTTGGTGTTCAGGGGTTGAGAAGTCTGGAAACTGCCACAGCTGCCCATGATTCAGCCCTCTGAGGCCTGCTCCAGGTTTGCTGAGGCCTGCGTACCCACACTGAACTGCGCTCCTCTCCCAGCCCGGTGCAATATACCTTTCCGATCAACCATCCAGCTGTCTTTGGCTGGAAATTTGTTTCACTCTGTCTTTTTGTGAGTTCTGCTGCTTTGGAATTGGTTTAGAGCCATTTTTTTAGGTTTTTGGAGAGCTTTGGGAAAGAGCTCAAGACAGTCACTGCTTTCCCTCCGCCATCTTGGCTCCACCCCCCAAAAGGACCTTAAATTCTAATGGGGAAAGACATGCATGAAAAGAAATTGAAAACCTCAGCTGGGGGTAATATTGAAGAGGTATAATGAAGAAAGACATCTACAAAACCAAGACCAGAGTATAAGGAAGAGTGAAAGAGAGAACATGGCTGGTTTAAGCCCTTTTTTAAAAAGCCCTTTTTAAGTTCAGGCATGGAGACAAAATGGCGTAGTAGGAGAGAAAGTCAGCAGAGCTCTCCCAACAGTCCCCTCCAAACAACTTTAAAATAATGGCTCAGATTTTGAATTCTGGCATGGCAGAGTCAACAAAACTCACCATTTGACAAAAATTGCTAAGAAAACTGGTTTGGCAGAAACTGGGCACATATCAACACATCACATTCTATACCAATATAAAATCAAAATGGGTACATGATTTCGACATAAAGGGTGAAATCCTAAGTAACTGAGGGGAGTTTAGAAAAATGTACCTGTCAAATCAATGGATAATAGAAGAGTTTGTGATGAAACAACAGATATCAAAAATCATGGACAGTAAGAAGGATGATTTTTATCACATGACATTTAATAGGTTTTCTACAAAATTCCAATGCAGCCAAAATTAAAAAGAAAACAGGAAACTGGGGGGTGGAGGTGGTGGGAAATTTTGCAACAAATTTCTCTGATAAAGACTTCATTTCTCAAATATATACGGAACTGAGCCAAATTTATAAAAAAAAATATGAGTCATTCCTCAATTGATAAAGGCTCAAAGGAGATGAACAGGTAATTTTCAAAAGAAGAAATCAAAACTGTCAATAGTTACATAAAAGTACTCTAAATTACTCTTGATTACAACATGATGAAAAAAAAAAACATTGAGCACAGGTCTGGGAACATGGACAGTATATC
>NW_020949005.1:3413-3709 GCF_900497805.2 Vombatus ursinus | reverse complement strand
GTTGGTAATTTTCCCTTCTATTGACACCCCTCAGGCTGCCTCACCAAGCTGAGTCCCTTTACTGGGTTCTTTGATGGAAACACAGTCCTTTCCCCAGGGGAAGCCACTTGTATGAAGGGAGAGTGCAAGCCTTTGTTTTCAGGGAGTTTGGAGCAGTGCCCTTCCAGACACCATTTTAGGGTTCTGCACATCTGGAGTGCTCAGTGGTGCCTGACTGTAATGTACTATCTCACCACAGGTGATGGATCCACTCTTGTATTTGAAATTGTAGCCCTGCGATTTGGGCTTGCAGCCTT
>NW_020949005.1:0-3403 GCF_900497805.2 Vombatus ursinus | reverse complement strand
AAGAGAAATTCCATTTAAAATTACTGTAGACATTATAAAATAGTTGGGAGTCTACCTCCCAAAACAAACCCAGGAACTCTATGAACACAATTACAAAACACTTTTCACAAAAATAAAGTCAGATCTAAATAATTGGAAAAATACCAGTTGCTCATGGCTAGGCTGAGCTAATATAATATAAATGACAATTCTATCTAAATTAATTTACTTATTTAGCATGATACCAATCAAACTACCAAAAATTATTTTATAGAGCTAGAAAAAAACAACAAAACTCATCTGAAAGAACAAAAGGTCAAGAATATCAAGGGAACTAATGAAAAGAAATGCAAAGGAAGGTGGCCTAGCTGTACCAGATCCTAAAGTGTATTATAAAACAGCAATCATCAAAACTGCTTGGTACTGATTAAGAAATAGAGTGGTGGATCAGTGGCAAAGGTTAGGTATGCAAGACACAATAGTCAATGAGTATACTAATCTACTCTTTCATAAGTCTGAAGACTCCAACTTCTGGAATAAGAAATAGTTATTTAACAAAATCTGCTGGGAAAACTGGAAAATAGTGTGGCAGAAACTAGGCATAGACCAACATCTTATACCCTATACCAAGATAAAGTCAAAATGGGTACATGGTTTAGATATAAAGATTGATAATATCAGCAAACTGGGAGAGTAAGGAATAGTTTACCTATCAGATCTATGGAGAAGGGAAGATTTTATAACCAAACAAGAGGCAGAGAACATTCTGAAATGCAAAATGGATGACTTTGATTACATTACATTGAAAAGTTTTTGCATAAACAAAGCCAATGCAACCAAGATTAGAAGGGAAGCAGAAAACTGGGAAACAATTTTTACAACCAGTGTCTCTGCTAAAGGCCTCATTTCTAAAATATGTAGAGAACTGAGTCAAAATGATAAGAATACAAGTCATTCCCCAATTGACAAATGATCAAAGGATGTGTACAGGCATTTTTCAGAGGAAGAAATTAAAGCTATCTACAATAATATGAAAAAATGTTCTAGAGCACTACTGATCAGAGAAATTCAAATCCAAATGACTCTGAAGTACCACATCACACCTATCAGATTGTCTAACATGACAAAACAGGACAATGATAAATGTTGGAGAAAATGTGGGAAAATTGGAACACTAATGCGTTGTTGGAGTTGTGTACTGATCCAACCATTTTGGAGAGCAATTTGGAACTATCCCCAAAGGGCTATAAAATTGTGCATACCCTTTCATCCAGCAATACTACTTCTAGATCTGTATCCCTAGATCATTAAAAGTGGGAAAAGGACCCACATGCACAAAACTATTTATAGCAGCCCTTTTTATTGTGTCAAAGAACTGGAAATCGAGGTGATGCCCATCAGTTGGGAAATGGGTGAACAAGTTGTGGTATATGAATGGAATGGAATACTATTATGCTATAAGAAATGATGAGCAGGCTGACTTCAGAAAAACCTAGAAAGACTTACACGAACTGATGTTGAGTGAAGTGAGCCAAACCAGGAGAACACTGTACACAGTAACAGCCAACATTGTGTAATGACTGACTTTGATGGACTTAGCTCTTTTCAGCAATGCAAGGATCTAAGACAACTCCAAAAGACTTATGATGGAAAAAGCCATCTACATCCAGAGAACTGTGGAGTCTGAATGCAGATTAAAGCACACTATTTGCTCTTTTTATTTTCTTCTGTTTTGTTTCTTCTTTCTTGTGATTCCTCCTATTGGTTATAATTCTTCTTTACAACATGACTAATGTGAAAATATGTTCAATAGGAATATGTATGTAGAGCCTATGTCAGATTGCGTTCTGTCTTGGGGAGGGAGTTGGGACAGGAAGGAGAGAAAATTTGAAACTCAAAAGCTTATGAAAGTGAATATTGAAAACTAAATAAGTAAATTAATTAAAAAATAAAATAAAAACAGATAAGCAAATAGCAAATTCAGTTAAGAAAAAGAAGAAAACCAAATTACCAGAATCAAAAATAAAAAGATGCGTTCACTACCAATGAAAAAGAAATAAAAGCAATTATTAGGAGCTATTTCACCCAACTATATTCTAATAAAAGGGATCATCTAAATGAAATGGACGTATATTTACAAAAAATATAAATTGTCCAGATTAACAGAACAAAAAATGGAATACTTAACCCCATCTTTTAAGAAGAAATTGAACAAGTCATAAATGAACCACCAAAGGAAGGAAAAACACAGACCAAATGTATTTACAAGTGAGTTCTACCAAATTTTTAAAGAACAATTAAATCCACTAATACATGAACTGTTTGAAAAGATGAGTAAAGAAAATATCCTACCAAATTCCTTCTAAGACACATCTATGGTCTTGATACCTAAACCAGGGAGAGTCAAAATAGAATAGTATCTATCTAAAATGAAGAGCAAGTAAGATCAGAAGTGAAGCAAGGTTGTCCATTATCACCATTATTAATCAATATTATGCTAGAAATAGAAACAACACCAAGTTAAGAAAAAGAAATGGGAAGCTTAAGTATAGGCAAAGAGAAAACAAAACTATCACTCTTTGCAGATAATATGCTAAAAAACTAAATGAAAAACAAACATCTTCAGCAAAGTTACAGGATAGAAAATAAACCCATACAAATTATCAACATTTCTGTATGTTACCAACAAAACCCAAAATGAAGAGATAGAGAAATTCCATTTAAAATCACTATGGGAATGCAGAATCCCAGCAGCTCTGGAGTGATGACTGCACTGAAGGACCAAGGAGTCCAAAAGGCCAAGAGAAGATTCATCCCTGAAGGGAATGGCCATAGAGGAAGTGGGAATGGAGGATCTTTGCTACTCTAATTTGGGAGATGCCAGAGAATGTGAGAGCCAGAGCCAGATGCAGGAGGGAAACCAGGAGAGATATTTGAGGGAAGTGACTAATCTTCAAATAATTCCTACTGAAAAAAAAGCCTCTTGAATGTACTGAATGTGGGAAAGACTTTAGTTATCCCTCACATCTTACTACATATCAGAGAGTTCACACTGGGGAGAAACCTTTCACATGCAATGACTGTAGAAAATCCTTCCATCACAAATTGAACCTCACAGCTCACCTGAGGATTCATACTGGAGAGAAACCTTTCAGATGCAATGACTATGGGAAATCCTTCAGCCAGAGATCATATTTGACCTTCCATCAAAGGATTCGTATTGGAGAGAAGCCATTTCAATGTGATGTATCTGAGAAAGCCTTCTATAAGTCTACATACCTTATTAACCATTAAATGAGTCATACTGGAGAAAAGCCTTACATATGTAATGAATATAATTACATATTACAAATATGTAATGAATTTATAGTTCAGATCTTCTCAAACACCAGAGGATTCCTACTGGAGAGAAGCCTTATACATG
>NW_020949004.1:0-4463 GCF_900497805.2 Vombatus ursinus | reverse complement strand
TTTTCTCCTTCTTCTCCTTCTTTTTCTCCTTCTTCTCCTTCTTTTTCCCCTTCTTCTTTTTCTCTTCCTCCTCCTTCTCCTCTTCCTCCTCCTCCTTCTCCTCCTCCTCCTTCTTCTTCTCTTTCAGCCCCATGACTTATTCTTCAAATAACTGCATATACCAGCAGCCTCATGCCTATCCTTCTTCCCATCCTGGCAGGAAGTATATCAGGAGTCTTTATGTTACCAAATGATGTTGAAGAAATATATGTTGATGAGTTCTAGAGGCTGATCCTACACAGCAATTGGAGAAGAGAAGTGTCAAGGGATTGGTTTTTGGTAGTTGAGTTAAATTAGGGTTCAGAACTGTCATGGGCAAGGTCTAGTGATTGTCACTGGGGAGGAAGATAAGGGCATCAAGACATCTGGGCACCTCCCTGAGGTTTATCAAACAGTGAAATATGAATAGCACAGGTATGGAGGAGCCAGTACCTTGATTAGTAGAAAATGAGGGTGAAGGGATGTTACACAGGTACAAATGAGAATATGTGAATGGGAAGTATTAATTAGTGCTGAGTGTGAATAGGGAGCAACTCCAGATCATGGACTTCTGAAGTGGACTTTAGCCCTTTGGATGTCCCTGAAAACATTTAGAATTCAGAGGAGCAGGCAGGTAGCGCAGTGGATAGAGCTCCTGGTCTGGAGTCAGGAAGACTTGAGTTCAAATATGGCTTCAGATATTTATTAACTATATTATCATGGGTGAGTTACTTAACCTCTGTTTGCTTCAGTTTCCTAATCTGGAAATGGGGATAAGAATAGCACTTACTTCCCAGGGATGTTGTAAGGATAAAATGAGACAGTATTTGCAAAGTGCTCAGTACAGTAGCACAGATGTTATATAAATGTTGTTATTGTTATTATTATCTCAGAGTAGGTGAAGGAGCTGGTAGAAGTCAGCCCATAAAAAAAGAAAAAAAAAGAAAAAAAAAGAAGTCACCCATGTCACTGAGATTTCAAGTCAGGAGAGCATTTGTGGCCATCCTAATGAATCGGTCAGCATTGAATTTGAAATTGGTGGTAGGGATGCCTACTGTGTGTCTCTTGTCCATGTCTTCCCATAAGTTTAGTACTGGGAGTCTCCCCGATGTGCTTGAGTCCTTCCTTTCTCCTGGAATCTCTAGGATCCCAGTGGAGTACTTGGGCTGTTCTGCATTTGTGCCCTTGCCATGTGACCAACCCACTATCTCTTCTTAGCATACATTTCTATGCTTTAATTTTTTGCTCCTGTTCTCTT
Source organism: Vombatus ursinus (assembly GCF_900497805.2). NCBI lineage: Eukaryota > Metazoa > Chordata > Mammalia > Diprotodontia > Vombatidae > Vombatus > Vombatus ursinus. The sequence goes on along the minus strand of NW_020949004.1, from coordinate 3,187 downwards.
TTGGAGTACTTCATTGGCTGTGTCTTATAATCTGCTCACCATCACCATTGTCCTTGATATGATGTTCATTTTCTAACGCCCCCCCCCACTTTACAGTATTTTATTTTTTCCATTTACATGTAAAGATAGTTTTCAATCTTCACTTTTATAAGATTTTGAGTTCCAATTATTTTTCTCCCTCCCTCTCTCCCCTCCCCAAGATGGCAAGCAATCTGATATAGGCTATACATGTACAATCATATTAAACATGTTTCCACATTAGTCATGTTGTGAAGGAAGAATGTGATATTCATTTTCAAACCTTCAAAGACCTTGGTATTCCATATCTCTGTCAAATAGCAACACTTCAAAAATATTGGTATTAAAAAGACGAGTTTTTGTAATCAGGATAAATTTGGGGCAATTAAAGAACCTACTGGGTTAGCTCTTTTTTTTTTTGGTGACATATCACATTGTTAACTCATATTAAGTTTGTAGTTCACTAAAGTCCTAGATCTTTTTCAGACAAACTGCTTTCTAACCATCATCTCACACATCTTATACTTGTAAAATGGCATTTACGTACTATGTGAAGGCCTTGGGCAAATCCCTTCTTGTCTTTGAGTCTCAGTTTCTTCATCTGCAAAATGGATTGGGAGTAGGGGGTGGGGAGGGTTGGGTTTGATGGTTGCTAAAGTCTATACCAGTTCTGATATGCTAAGGCTCTGTGAGACTGTGACTGATTGATTGATTGGCACATTCCTCACCCCCTCTCTTAACACTGTAGGTGTTTAAAGCACCACTTAGCAACATAAACACTGCCCCCCCTTCAGTGGCATGTGGTAAGGAATAATAGTAATTTACCATACTTGAACCAAAGTAATTACCTTTCTAGTGTTCCCTGAGTCTGCAATTACGATATAATTTAGAACTCAAAATTCTCTTAGGCTACTGATGGGAGAGGTGGGCCATGAATCCTCTGTGTGTGTGTGTGTGTGTGTGTGTGGGTGTGTGTGCATGTATTTTCACATGTAGAAGAGCACAGTCACACATGGACTTACTGAAAGGCCTTTTCCCCCTATCCCAGATAAAGGATTGTAAAGCACATAGCACAGGGCCTAGCATATAGTAGGCACATAAAAAATATTTGTTGATTGATTGGAGAAAGCCCATTCCATTGGTCTGGTGACTGGAGATGCTTGGCTTCCCTGGGTATTTGCAGTTTTCCTCGAAGGCCAAATGTGCCTGTGTCCAAGATGTCTCTTTCCATTTGCTACTAATTTCTAAATCTCACTGGGGAGAGAAAAGAAAAAGAAAACAACAACAACCATGACCCACAATGGGGATCAGCTCAACATGGCTCAGCTCCTTTGGGCTCAAGGACATCATCCAGTAACAAGGGGGTGGGCATGGGGTGCTTTTGGAATGTCTATTTCTTGCTTATAAATAAATGGTAATTTGTTAAAAAGCATCATTACACACAGTATTCAGCCGAATCCCCCGGCATTCGATTATTTTAAATAAATGGCCTAGAAATGGAACAAGTTCCTTCTAATTTACAGATGATGGGAAACATTTTTCAAAAGGGGGGGTGGAGAAAAAAAGGAGAAAGGGTAAAATTTGTTCTTAACTACGTCTCATTAATGCGAGTCTGCTCAATGACCTGCAGAGATTAACGAATTAGCGAATTGGAGGAATTATCAGAAAGAAAAATCTGTATAATTTTAGTTTCAATTTAAAAATCTGCTAAACAGTCTAGCGGCTTGGGGAGAGGATATTACTTTTTAATATGCGCTTCCGCCAATGCAGGGGCCGTGACAGTGTTACTGAGGGGGGAGGGGGCCCTAAGAGTATATGTTTAAATTCTTAGGCTTGTTGGGGATGGGATATCCTCTGGGAAGACTGAGGGGGGAGCAGGTTGAGCTGGAAAGGAGAGAAGCCTTCATTTTTTTTTTCAATAAAACAACTGAAGACATTTAATTAAGTGACCACTATGCTAAGTGGAGCAAAACTTAATATACATAAATGCATTTATGTACTGCCAATGGGGCATAATTAAAAAGCCCCTACAAATGAGGAGCCAGAGAAAGCTGTTTAAGGGGTGTCTGGAGGAAGACGGCTCTGGCTTTAAGTTACGGAAGGACTGCTGATGGGGAAGGAGAAAGTTCAAAGGAATGGAAGGAGGGCTATCACTAAGAGACAGAATGGCATAGTACGAGGAGAACTGGATCTATGATCAAAAGTCCTGGGTTCAAATCCTACCTCAGTATGTCTCTTTGTGTGAGTCACATCATTCTCTGGGCATCAGTTTCCTCATCTGCGAAATGAAGCATGTTGGACTATCAGGAGAAATTTGGGACTTCTGAGATCCCTTTCAAGCTCCAACTAAACCTAGAATCTTATGAACTCTCTTGAGCTCTTCAGTGTTGGACGAACACATGATTCATGGGAATGGCCTCCATCTGTGTAGATCCAAAGCCTCCCCACACCTTAGGACATAGCCTTCCTGAGTCGTTATGACTGGAAAACAAAAATGATGGTTGTGGACCCTCTGAAGCTTCTCCAAACTTAACAAAGCTTGACCCAGCTAAGATGAATGTGGAGTCCATTGCCAGAACCATTTAGGTAGGGCATGTTAGGGGTACAGTGGAAAGAAGGTTGGATGTGAAGTTGTGCTCCAAGTTCAAATCCTGGCCCTCCATTTCTTTACATGCATGGCTTCGTTTAAGTCACTTAAACTCTCTGAGTCTCAGTTTTCTCAACTCATTAAAAAGTGAGGGGATTGGAGCAGATGACATCTATAATCTCTTCTAGCTCTCAATCTATGGGCCAATGATGCATCCTTACTGGCATGGCCTTTGAGAACAATGACTGCTGATCGAGAATGCTGGGTGACCTCCAAGCCACAATGAGGCATCACAGGAAGACTTTAATGGATGTCTTGAATGCACTTATCAAATACATTCAATCTTCTTAGCATGATGCTCAATCCTTCCACAATTTGGTGTCGAGATCTCTATTCACCCTTATGCAAGACTATATATTTTGTCTTTCCATTGCCCATAGCACCTAGAATGTTGATTTGCAGATTGTCTTGCTTTTGTATTTATATCCTGTCCTTTACATGTACAAATCACTTATTACATGCTCATTCATTCATTCATCCATCCATCCATCCATCCACCCATCTATTCATTCATAGTAGGCA
>NW_020949003.1:0-2851 GCF_900497805.2 Vombatus ursinus | reverse complement strand
TATGATTAGAAAATGGGCTCTGACAAAACCCCTCTCTTGTTCCCCCCCTCCTCCTGCCCCTAGCTCCCTGCCTAGTTTTGTGATGAACTCTAGTCCTGTTCAGGAAAGGATGAAGGGGAAGGCACTGCGGTCCCCACTCTCCACATGGGGCCAGGCTCTCAGAGTCAGGAGCTGGGTGGAGCAGAGAGGTAGGGTTGGGGATGCTAACTTGTTCAGGGAAGTCGAAGCCAGGCCGACTCACCAGTGGGGTCCTTTCAGAACTGTAACATGAGTGGTGTACTGGTGTGTGGTCTCAGGGAGCCAAATGTAGAAGGTCTTGGATAGCCCTCAGTAACAGAAATTATAGATTTTTAGCATCCAGTTAATGAAATGATTTGGTTAAAAGAGAAAGCTACCAGATAGCAGGTGGATTATTAATCTTTATTACGTTACACCCTGCCCCTTCCCTTTACCTAAGGGTGTGTTTCACATGACTTGCTCCATGGTAGTGATATTTGCTCCATGCTGCATAAATATCTGGTTTTCTTTCCGAGTTTTCTCGTTTCAAAGCTGTAGGCTTCATTCTGTCCTATTTGGGAGAACCCTGACCCTGGAAACAGCTTCATAAATGAATGTCACATTGTTAGGACCCAACTCACCACTAGAACAAGTATCCCCTGCTGGAATGCTCCATTATCTGTAGATTCTGACAGGCATTTTAAAAAATACTCAGAAGCTCTCAAATGGGTAGAACCCCATGAATAATAAAAAAACCAGGGGTTGCCTCAGAGTTGTTTTCCCAGAGGTGGCCAGTTGCCCGACCCCACCTGAGATCTCAGCCCTCTCCTTTTGTCCCAGAAAGGATGAAAAGAAAGACAACATATAGTGGTTCAAAGGATGCTAAACTTGGGGCCAAGAGATGGGCATTTGAATCCTGGTTCTCATACCTACTAGCTGGTGACTATGAGCAGGGCATTTTATCTCTCTGAAGTGATTATGCATCTGTAAAATGGGAACACTAATACTTGTACCATCTACCTCAGTGGGTGTTATAAGGAAAGTACTTTGAGACATTTAAAGCACAATGTTGCTGTTATTGTAATGGGACTGAGCATCGGGAGCCCCACCCTCAGAGCACTGCAGGGTTCTCCACTGTGAATCATGTGGGGGGCGTGGCTTAGTGAGCCTACTTCTGGGAAGTATGTACTGATGTGTATCAAAGGACCTATCTGCTCACCTGGCTGTAAAGAAATGCCTTCTGTATTGGCTACTGAGCCAGGCATGTATTCAAAAGGCACAAAGCAGCCAAAGTGAGGCTCTTCTCTCTCTTTCCTACCTGGCTGTATTTGAATGAGGAGGTAAGGCAAGCCTCCGGGTAGAAGGAGGGAGGGAGGAAAGAAGAGAGAGAGAGAAAGAGAGAGAGAGAGTACTCTCTTCACTTAGGCTATGTGACTAATAATATTAATATTAATAATATAATTATACAATAATAATAGCTAACATTTATATAGCACTTACTATGTGCCAGGTATTGTGCTAAGTGCTTTGTAATTTTTATCTCTTTGATCCTCACAATAACCTTGGGAGGTAGGTGCTATTGTTATCCCCATTTTATAGATTAATAAACTGAGGCAGACAGAGGTTAAGTGACTTGCTCAGGATCACACTGATAGTAATTGTTTGATGCCAGGTTTGAACTCAGGTCTTCTTGACTCTAGGTCCAGCCCTCTAGCCACTGTACTACCTACTTGCTTATAAATGTGTGGTCTTGCTGTTGCTTTTGTCTGTGCTGTGTTTATTCTTTTCTTTCTTAAGTAAAGTATTGGAGATGATTGGACTAGGCTTATGAGCTTTGCATGGTCTGGAGAGCCACCAGAAGTTGAGGAGTGAGAGTCCATGCCCAAGTCTGTGGGCAACCAAGGCAGTCCACCAGCACAGTCCCTAAAAATGACTGCAATGGACTATTCTTCAGGAAAGACTTGGGTCCTACAAGAACACAACAAGAGAGAGATTTTGTCTGTTGGTTATGCTGAATTTAAAAGTGAACGTGGCTAATGCTTTGGAGAAACTGCTTCAGGTTGAGCCTATTTTCCCCAAGGGCCAAGGTAGGGGAGAGTATGCCCCCTTGGGGGATGGGAAGGAATGTTTGTATTTCTCTTCTTTTTATATATCCCTTTGTAACAACTGAGTGATGTTAATTGGTTAAATGAACTGGGGTACAAGTCACTGGTGATTAATGTTGGGGAGCACACATTGGAATAGAGGATCAAGCTCTCTAATCAAGTGTTAGAGAAGAATATCACACCCTTAGGAATACCCCTAGAATTCTGATGGGAAGATTGGGGGATCCTACTCAGTGCAAATGGAAATTTGGATAAGGACTCAATTCTTTTCCTTCTCCTTCTCCTTCTTCTTTTTCTCCTTCTTCTTCTTCTTCTTCTTCTTCTTCTTCTTCTTCTTCTTCTTCTTCTTCTTCTTCTTCTTCTCTTCTCCTTCTTCTTTTTCTCCTTCTCCTCTTTCTCCTCCTTCTTCTTCTCCTTCTTCTCCTTCTTTTTCTCCTCTTTCTCTTTCTCCTTTTTCTTTTCCTTCATCTCCTTCTCCTTCTTCTTCTTCTCCTTCTTTTCCTTCTCCTTCTTCTTCTCCTTCTTCTTCTTTTTCTCCTTCTTCTTCTCCTTCTTCTTCTCTTTCTTTTTCTCCTTCTTCTTTTCCTTCTCCTTCTTCTTGTTCTCCTCCTCCTCCTTCTTCTTCTCCTTCTTCTTCTCCTTCTTTTTCTCCTTCTCCTTCTTTTTCTCCTTTTTCTTCTTTTTCTCCTCCTCCTCCTCCTCCTTCTCCTTCTTTTTCTCCTTCTTCTCCTTCTTTTTCTCCTTCTTCT
>NW_020949002.1:0-4466 GCF_900497805.2 Vombatus ursinus | reverse complement strand
TTTTCTCCTTCTTCTCCTTCTTTTTCTCCTTCTTCTCCTTCTTTTTCCCCTTCTTCTTTTTCTCTTCCTCCTCCTTCTCCTCTTCCTCCTCCTCCTTCTCCTCCTCCTCCTTCTTCTTCTCTTTCAGCCCCATGACTTATTCTTCAAATAACTGCATATACCAGCAGCCTCATGCCTATCCTTCTTCCCATCCTGGCAGGAAGTATATCAGGAGTCTTTATGTTACCAAATGATGTTGAAGAAATATATGTTGATGAGTTCTAGAGGCTGATCCTACACAGCAATTGGAGAAGAGAAGTGTCAAGGGATTGGTTTTTGGTAGTTGAGTTAAATTAGGGTTCAGAACTGTCATGGGCAAGGTCTAGTGATTGTCACTGGGGAGGAAGATAAGGGCATCAAGACATCTGGGCACCTCCCTGAGGTTTATCAAACAGTGAAATATGAATAGCACAGGTATGGAGGAGCCAGTACCTTGATTAGTAGAAAATGAGGGTGAAGGGATGTTACACAGGTACAAATGAGAATATGTGAATGGGAAGTATTAATTAGTGCTGAGTGTGAATAGGGAGCAACTCCAGATCATGGACTTCTGAAGTGGACTTTAGCCCTTTGGATGTCCCTGAAAACATTTAGAATTCAGAGGAGCAGGCAGGTAGCGCAGTGGATAGAGCTCCTGGTCTGGAGTCAGGAAGACTTGAGTTCAAATATGGCTTCAGATATTTATTAACTATATTATCATGGGTGAGTTACTTAACCTCTGTTTGCTTCAGTTTCCTAATCTGGAAATGGGGATAAGAATAGCACTTACTTCCCAGGGATGTTGTAAGGATAAAATGAGACAGTATTTGCAAAGTGCTCAGTACAGTAGCACAGATGTTATATAAATGTTGTTATTGTTATTATTATCTCAGAGTAGGTGAAGGAGCTGGTAGAAGTCAGCCCATAAAAAAAGAAAAAAAAAGAAAAAAAAAGAAGTCACCCATGTCACTGAGATTTCAAGTCAGGAGAGCATTTGTGGCCATCCTAATGAATCGGTCAGCATTGAATTTGAAATTGGTGGTAGGGATGCCTACTGTGTGTCTCTTGTCCATGTCTTCCCATAAGTTTAGTACTGGGAGTCTCCCCGATGTGCTTGAGTCCTTCCTTTCTCCTGGAATCTCTAGGATCCCAGTGGAGTACTTGGGCTGTTCTGCATTTGTGCCCTTGCCATGTGACCAACCCACTATCTCTTCTTAGCATACATTTCTATGCTTTAATTTTTTGCTCCTGTTCTCTTTTGGAGTACTTCATTGGCTGTGTCTTATAATCTGCTCACCATCACCATTGTCCTTGATATGATGTTCATTTTCTAACGCCCCCCCCAACTTAACAGTATTTTATTTTTTCCATTTACATGTAAAGATAGTTTTCAATCTTCACTTTTATAAGATTTTGAGTTCCAATTATTTTTCTCCCTCCCTCTCTCCCCTCCCCAAGATGGCAAGCAATCTGATATAGGCTATACATGTACAATCATATTAAACATGTTTCCACATTAGTCATGTTGTGAAGGAAGAATGTGATATTCATTTTCAAACCTTCAAAGACCTTGGTATTCCATATCTCTGTCAAATAGCAACACTTCAAAAATATTGGTATTAAAAAGACGAGTTTTTGTAATCAGGATAAATTTGGGGCAATTAAAGAACCTACTGGGTTAGCTCTTTTTTTTTTGGTGACATATCACATTGTTAACTCATATTAAGTTTGTAGTTCACTAAAGTCCTAGATCTTTTTCAGACAAACTGCTTTCTAACCATCATCTCACACATCTTATACTTGTAAAATGGCATTTACGTACTATGTGAAGGCCTTGGGCAAATCCCTTCTTGTCTTTGAGTCTCAGTTTCTTCATCTGCAAAATGGATTGGGAGTAGGGGGTGGGGAGGGTTGGGTTTGATGGTTGCTAAAGTCTATACCAGTTCTGATATGCTAAGGCTCTGTGAGACTGTGACTGATTGATTGATTGGCACATTCCTCACCCCCTCTCTTAACACTGTAGGTGTTTAAAGCACCACTTAGCAACATAAACACTGCCCCCCCTTCAGTGGCATGTGGTAAGGAATAATAGTAATTTACCATACTTGAACCAAAGTAATTACCTTTCTAGTGTTCCCTGAGTCTGCAATTACGATATAATTTAGAACTCAAAATTCTCTTAGGCTACTGATGGGAGAGGTGGGCCATGAATCCTCTGTGTGTGTGTGTGTGTGTGTGTGTGGGTGTGTGTGCATGTATTTTCACATGTAGAAGAGCACAGTCACACATGGACTTACTGAAAGGCCTTTTCCCCCTATCCCAGATAAAGGATTGTAAAGCACATAGCACAGGGCCTAGCATATAGTAGGCACATAAAAAATATTTGTTGATTGATTGGAGAAAGCCCATTCCATTGGTCTGGTGACTGGAGATGCTTGGCTTCCCTGGGTATTTGCAGTTTTCCTCGAAGGCCAAATGTGCCTGTGTCCAAGATGTCTCTTTCCATTTGCTACTAATTTCTAAATCTCACTGGGGAGAGAAAAGAAAAAGAAAACAACAACAACCATGACCCACAATGGGGATCAGCTCAACATGGCTCAGCTCCTTTGGGCTCAAGGACATCATCCAGTAACAAGGGGGTGGGCATGGGGTGCTTTTGGAATGTCTATTTCTTGCTTATAAATAAATGGTAATTTGTTAAAAAGCATCATTACACACAGTATTCAGCCGAATCCCCCGGCATTCGATTATTTTAAATAAATGGCCTAGAAATGGAACAAGTTCCTTCTAATTTACAGATGATGGGAAACATTTTTCAAAAGGGGGGGTGGAGAAAAAAAGGAGAAAGGGTAAAATTTGTTCTTAACTACGTCTCATTAATGCGAGTCTGCTCAATGACCTGCAGAGATTAACGAATTAGCGAATTGGAGGAATTATCAGAAAGAAAAATCTGTATAATTTTAGTTTCAATTTAAAAATCTGCTAAACAGTCTAGCGGCTTGGGGAGAGGATATTACTTTTTAATATGCGCTTCCGCCAATGCAGGGGCCGTGACAGTGTTACTGAGGGGGGAGGGGGCCCTAAGAGTATATGTTTAAATTCTTAGGCTTGTTGGGGATGGGATATCCTCTGGGAAGACTGAGGGGGGAGCAGGTTGAGCTGGAAAGGAGAGAAGCCTTCATTTTTTTTTTCAATAAAACAACTGAAGACATTTAATTAAGTGACCACTATGCTAAGTGGAGCAAAACTTAATATACATAAATGCATTTATGTACTGCCAATGGGGCATAATTAAAAAGCCCCTACAAATGAGGAGCCAGAGAAAGCTGTTTAAGGGGTGTCTGGAGGAAGACGGCTCTGGCTTTAAGTTACGGAAGGACTGCTGATGGGGAAGGAGAAAGTTCAAAGGAATGGAAGGAGGGCTATCACTAAGAGACAGAATGGCATAGTACGAGGAGAACTGGATCTATGATCAAAAGTCCTGGGTTCAAATCCTACCTCAGTATGTCTCTTTGTGTGAGTCACATCATTCTCTGGGCATCAGTTTCCTCATCTGCGAAATGAAGCATGTTGGACTATCAGGAGAAATTTGGGACTTCTGAGATCCCTTTCAAGCTCCAACTAAACCTAGAATCTTATGAACTCTCTTGAGCTCTTCAGTGTTGGACGAACACATGATTCATGGGAATGGCCTCCATCTGTGTAGATCCAAAGCCTCCCCACACCTTAGGACATAGCCTTCCTGAGTCGTTATGACTGGAAAACAAAAATGATGGTTGTGGACCCTCTGAAGCTTCTCCAAACTTAACAAAGCTTGACCCAGCTAAGATGAATGTGGAGTCCATTGCCAGAACCATTTAGGTAGGGCATGTTAGGGGTACAGTGGAAAGAAGGTTGGATGTGAAGTTGTGCTCCAAGTTCAAATCCTGGCCCTCCATTTCTTTACATGCATGGCTTCGTTTAAGTCACTTAAACTCTCTGAGTCTCAGTTTTCTCAACTCATTAAAAAGTGAGGGGATTGGAGCAGATGACATCTATAATCTCTTCTAGCTCTCAATCTATGGGCCAATGATGCATCCTTACTGGCATGGCCTTTGAGAACAATGACTGCTGATCGAGAATGCTGGGTGACCTCCAAGCCACAATGAGGCATCACAGGAAGACTTTAATGGATGTCTTGAATGCACTTATCAAATACATTCAATCTTCTTAGCATGATGCTCAATCCTTCCACAATTTGGTGTCGAGATCTCTATTCACCCTTATGCAAGACTATATATTTTGTCTTTCCATTGCCCATAGCACCTAGAATGTTGATTTGCAGATTGTCTTGCTTTTGTATTTATATCCTGTCCTTTACATGTACAAATCACTTATTACATGCTCATTCATTCATTCATCCATCCATCCATCCATCCATCCACCCATCTATTCATTCATAGTAGGCA
>NW_020949001.1:0-2850 GCF_900497805.2 Vombatus ursinus | reverse complement strand
TATGATTAGAAAATGGGCTCTGACAAAACCCCTCTCTTGTTCCCCCCTCCTCCTGCCCCTAGCTCCCTGCCTAGTTTTGTGATGAACTCTAGTCCTGTTCAGGAAAGGATGAAGGGGAAGGCACTGCGGTCCCCACTCTCCACATGGGGCCAGGCTCTCAGAGTCAGGAGCTGGGTGGAGCAGAGAGGTAGGGTTGGGGATGCTAACTTGTTCAGGGAAGTCGAAGCCAGGCCGACTCACCAGTGGGGTCCTTTCAGAACTGTAACATGAGTGGTGTACTGGTGTGTGGTCTCAGGGAGCCAAATGTAGAAGGTCTTGGATAGCCCTCAGTAACAGAAATTATAGATTTTTAGCATCCAGTTAATGAAATGATTTGGTTAAAAGAGAAAGCTACCAGATAGCAGGTGGATTATTAATCTTTATTACGTTACACCCTGCCCCTTCCCTTTACCTAAGGGTGTGTTTCACATGACTTGCTCCATGGTAGTGATATTTGCTCCATGCTGCATAAATATCTGGTTTTCTTTCCGAGTTTTCTCGTTTCAAAGCTGTAGGCTTCATTCTGTCCTATTTGGGAGAACCCTGACCCTGGAAACAGCTTCATAAATGAATGTCACATTGTTAGGACCCAACTCACCACTAGAACAAGTATCCCCTGCTGGAATGCTCCATTATCTGTAGATTCTGACAGGCATTTTAAAAAATACTCAGAAGCTCTCAAATGGGTAGAACCCCATGAATAATAAAAAAACCAGGGGTTGCCTCAGAGTTGTTTTCCCAGAGGTGGCCAGTTGCCCGACCCCACCTGAGATCTCAGCCCTCTCCTTTTGTCCCAGAAAGGATGAAAAGAAAGACAACATATAGTGGTTCAAAGGATGCTAAACTTGGGGCCAAGAGATGGGCATTTGAATCCTGGTTCTCATACCTACTAGCTGGTGACTATGAGCAGGGCATTTTATCTCTCTGAAGTGATTATGCATCTGTAAAATGGGAACACTAATACTTGTACCATCTACCTCAGTGGGTGTTATAAGGAAAGTACTTTGAGACATTTAAAGCACAATGTTGCTGTTATTGTAATGGGACTGAGCATCGGGAGCCCCACCCTCAGAGCACTGCAGGGTTCTCCACTGTGAATCATGTGGGGGGCGTGGCTTAGTGAGCCTACTTCTGGGAAGTATGTACTGATGTGTATCAAAGGACCTATCTGCTCACCTGGCTGTAAAGAAATGCCTTCTGTATTGGCTACTGAGCCAGGCATGTATTCAAAAGGCACAAAGCAGCCAAAGTGAGGCTCTTCTCTCTCTTTCCTACCTGGCTGTATTTGAATGAGGAGGTAAGGCAAGCCTCCGGGTAGAAGGAGGGAGGGAGGAAAGAAGAGAGAGAGAGAAAGAGAGAGAGAGAGTACTCTCTTCACTTAGGCTATGTGACTAATAATATTAATATTAATAATATAATTATACAATAATAATAGCTAACATTTATATAGCACTTACTATGTGCCAGGTATTGTGCTAAGTGCTTTGTAATTTTTATCTCTTTGATCCTCACAATAACCTTGGGAGGTAGGTGCTATTGTTATCCCCATTTTATAGATTAATAAACTGAGGCAGACAGAGGTTAAGTGACTTGCTCAGGATCACACTGATAGTAATTGTTTGATGCCAGGTTTGAACTCAGGTCTTCTTGACTCTAGGTCCAGCCCTCTAGCCACTGTACTACCTACTTGCTTATAAATGTGTGGTCTTGCTGTTGCTTTTGTCTGTGCTGTGTTTATTCTTTTCTTTCTTAAGTAAAGTATTGGAGATGATTGGACTAGGCTTATGAGCTTTGCATGGTCTGGAGAGCCACCAGAAGTTGAGGAGTGAGAGTCCATGCCCAAGTCTGTGGGCAACCAAGGCAGTCCACCAGCACAGTCCCTAAAAATGACTGCAATGGACTATTCTTCAGGAAAGACTTGGGTCCTACAAGAACACAACAAGAGAGAGATTTTGTCTGTTGGTTATGCTGAATTTAAAAGTGAACGTGGCTAATGCTTTGGAGAAACTGCTTCAGGTTGAGCCTATTTTCCCCAAGGGCCAAGGTAGGGGAGAGTATGCCCCCTTGGGGGATGGGAAGGAATGTTTGTATTTCTCTTCTTTTTATATATCCCTTTGTAACAACTGAGTGATGTTAATTGGTTAAATGAACTGGGGTACAAGTCACTGGTGATTAATGTTGGGGAGCACACATTGGAATAGAGGATCAAGCTCTCTAATCAAGTGTTAGAGAAGAATATCACACCCTTAGGAATACCCCTAGAATTCTGATGGGAAGATTGGGGGATCCTACTCAGTGCAAATGGAAATTTGGATAAGGACTCAATTCTTTTCCTTCTCCTTCTCCTTCTTCTTTTTCTCCTTCTTCTTCTTCTTCTTCTTCTTCTTCTTCTTCTTCTTCTTCTTCTTCTTCTTCTTCTTCTTCTCTTCTCCTTCTTCTTTTTCTCCTTCTCCTCTTTCTCCTCCTTCTTCTTCTCCTTCTTCTCCTTCTTTTTCTCCTCTTTCTCTTTCTCCTTTTTCTTTTCCTTCATCTCCTTCTCCTTCTTCTTCTTCTCCTTCTTTTCCTTCTCCTTCTTCTTCTCCTTCTTCTTCTTTTTCTCCTTCTTCTTCTCCTTCTTCTTCTCTTTCTTTTTCTCCTTCTTCTTTTCCTTATCCTTCTTCTTGTTCTCCTCCTCCTCCTTCTTCTTCTCCTTCTTCTTCTCCTTCTTTTTCTCCTTCTCCTTCTTTTTCTCCTTTTTCTTCTTTTTCTCCTCCTCCTCCTCCTCCTTCTCCTTCTTTTTCTCCTTCTTCTCCTTCTTTTTCTCCTTCTTCT
>NW_020949000.1:0-1128 GCF_900497805.2 Vombatus ursinus | reverse complement strand
ATGAAGAGATGTTTGCTGGTAGGGCAATTTGATTAAAAAAAAAAAAAAGATCTCATATTACCTCCCAAATCTAAGATCTCTGAGGGACAGTGTCTAAGGGACCCTCTAGACACTTTAATCCTATTACTTACTCTCAGTTTTCTTGTTTCTCTATGTTGTTTTTATTGGTGTTGTTAATGGTAGTGGTTAGGCCTTCTGATTTCATTTGGTGCATAGTGTTGAGAAGAGAGAGCATGGCACAGTAGAGTGGATAGAAAACTGGCCTCAGAGTCAGAGAAGACCTGGGTTTAAGTCCCACTTCTGACATGCAGTACATGACCCTGCACAAACCCCTTAATCTCTTTGTGTTCCATGTAGCTTTCTACTACTGTCAATTTCAGAATTGGTGCTAATTTGCATACCAAAAGAAAGTTTTTTCAGAAAGAGTTCCTTATGGCAATAAAATCACAGATCTTCACCTCCTCCAAAATGAACAAACAAACACCAAACAAACTCACTGAGAAGTTAAGGGATTTGTTTGGGATCACACAGCTAATATTTGTCAGAGGTAAGCCTAGAACTGATCTTTCTGAAAATAAAATCAACCTGCTAGCCACTACCCCACACTGCTTCTCACTGGTAATAGGAAAACTCCATAGAAACAAGTGTTTCGTAAAGCCCTGTATGAATATAAATTACTATTAATTTGAACTGAACTGATTTCTCCAAAGTCTGAAATATTGTTTCCCCATACAGAAACCTCTTCTTTTTCAAAAACAATTAGTATGTGTTTGGCAACTCATAGGCTAAATCATATTTTGAAGGGGTATGTTAATTTACCTTGGATTTTACAAGCAACATTTACCTGAATTTCTCTTCCTACTCTTGAATAAACACTACCGACAGATTGTTTTGTCTTTGTCTCTAGAAACATTTACTCCATTGAAGTCCTATATTTCTGTCACTTACATTGAAAGCTGAAAATCAACAAGCAGATGAGATCTGATTGCGATCATCTAAAATGTGATGCTATTGAAATTGATGATAAAATGTGAGCCAGTTAACAGTCCAATATGGTAATGTACTAAACATGCAGGCGTACACACACACACACACACACACACACACACACACACACACACACACACA
>NW_020948999.1:0-9068 GCF_900497805.2 Vombatus ursinus | reverse complement strand
GGATACTCATCCACCTTTAGTATTCACCTGGCACTCAACTCTCACCTGTGGTTCCAAGAAGCTAGAACACACACAGAAGCCACACCCTGGTAAAACCATCTTGGCAGGCAGGCTAAACCAGGTTGAGAATAATCAACAGGCCTCAAATCTGTTGGTGAGCTAGGAAGATGTGTACCTCAAGCACGTGAAGACCTACCGCAGCAGAATGACCAGTGGAGAGCAATTTGTTCCAGTGCCATGAAGGCCACTGAAGCATGTGCTGTGGAGGCTTAGAGCCATCAAAGACACCAAGATCATCCATTGCATCCAAGGCCATCACTAGTGTTCTTGACTTTTGTCCTGAGGCTGGATTTGGATGACTAAGGAAGAGAGAGTGAGGTTAAGGACCCCCCACTTCTACCTCACTTAAATCCAATTCATAGTAAGTCAAAACATCACCCTGTGATATTATTAGTTCTCTTTGAAAATGAAGGAAAAACAACAACTCACGTTAGTTACCCTTTTATCATTCTGCCCTCCTTTCTTCTTAAATTCCTATTACTTCAATTTCCATTCTGTTCCAGTCATTCACAGGTGCAGGAGAAATATTTCAGACCTTTCTTTCTCCAGAACCATTCCAGCTCCATGATCTGTTTCTCCACTCTTTTTTCTCATGTCTTCATTCTGCCTGAACCTGCTTTGAGTCCTTTAAGACCCCAGGGTCACCTCCAAGCCCAGACAAAGTACAGAAAAGAGGGTTTTAGTGCAGTTTCTGGAATAAACTGTTTTGTCTTCCATCCTAATTTCAACTGCAAGCACTGTTTCATCAAACAGCTGGGCCTACTCCCTCTTCCTATCTTCCCTGGAGTGGTGCCAAGATTAGATTTTTATTCTCTGAAGTGACAGGTTTATAGAATCACACTCATTCATCAACTGAGTGGCAGTTGAAGACATGGTTCCACTTCTTCTAATCTTAAACTTACCCTGTGCTGTTTTTCTAATTCAAGGTATTTACATTTAAATATATAGGAATTCATTGGTATAGGACAGCAGTTCTCAAATTTGCTGGTCTCATCATCCCTTTACAATTTTAAAACTAAAGAGGACTCCAAAGAGTTTTTGTCTATGTGGGTTATAGCTATCAATATCTATCATATTAGAAATTAAAACTAACATTTTAAAATATTTAATTATTAATTTATTTAAAATAGCAATAATAAGCTTATTGCCTGGTAACATAACATATTTTATGAAAATTAATTATATTTTGCAAAGCAAAAGAAATTAGTGAGACAAGTGGCATGATTTTAAATAGTTTTTGCAAATCTATTTAATGTCTGCCTCAATAGAAGATAATTGGATTCTCATATCTGCTTCTGCATTTATTCTGTTGAGATATGTTGTTTTGGTTTGAAGAAAATGTGACCTCACAAGATATACAGCTGGAAAATGGAGGAATGTATTAATAGGCAAATTACTTATTCTTATGAAAATAGCTTTGACCTCAAGGACCCCTTGAAAGGAATCCCTGGGAGTCCTTAGACCACACTTTGAGAACCTCTAGGATAGGGCATTCCCAAGTGAGAAAACTCTCTCTACCAATTCAGGTCAGTACCTTCTCTCCAAGTGACAGTCTTAGACAATCTCCCAGAGGACTGTGAGATCAAGTTATTTGACCAACATCACACAGCCTGTTAGTATCAGAAGTGGGATGTGAATCCAGGTCTTCCTGACTTTAAGGCCAGCTCTCTAGCTATAATATGTAACTCAAAATACTTTTAATAGTATGGATAAAACAGTATTATGATGAGCATAGTACAGAAATTAGAGAATTGGTCCTAATGCCTGAAGACCTAGGTTTGAATAGTGTCTCTGACACTTATTATATGTATGACCTTGGACAAGTCACTTACCTCTTGGGCCTCAATTTCCTTATTTGTCAAATAAAGAAACTAAAGAAGATGGCCTCTAAGGTCTCTTCTAGCTGTCTTTGATTCTGTGACCTCTCCTGGCCTCAATTTCCTTACCTATAAAATAAGGACTAGTTAGACTAGATGACGTTCTAACTTTAGAGTTATGATCCCAGTTAACTCTCCTAAAAAACACTGGAGGAAGAAGAGAGACAGAGAACTCATTTTTTCAAGAGTGATTTTTCAGTAAGTTAAGGCACTGTGCTAGGCACTGCAGTAGGATTTTTCAAGAGTGATAATTGATTTTTCCCAGTTGCTTCTATCAAATTAAATGTACACAATGGTGTTTGTGAAAGGGGTGAAAAGGACACATGGAAACACCCCAGCAAAAAAGTTGAATGTAAGCCAGACCTCCATGGAGCAATCATCCAGTTTCACTATACCATAAACAATGCCATCAGCCCTCTGGAGGTTCTGGGGTTCTCATTCCTTCAGTTGACCTATTTAGCCAATTGGAGTTGGAACTATTTTTTTCCCATTAAGTTCTAAATTACCTAAACTCTACTCTTCTATGGGGTCTACATTTGGGCTATAGTATCTAGGCCCAGACCATCACAATATCACCAGAACAAATGGCCAATTCATCTCCCTATCTTTATCCCTTCCCACCAAGAAAAAAAAAAGAATCAAACCATTGTTGAGTGTCATATAAACCAGGCAACTACTGGTTTGGCTGACTTTTCCAACTAGAAATTTTGCAGGACAGGCTTCATGACTAGATTAAGCAATCAGTTATGTAGTGTGTAAAAAAGGACCCACTCTCTACTCCAAACACATATGTATATGCACATACACACACAAATACATACACAAACTCACTCTATTTTTTTAAAAGCAGATAAGTGGGCATAAAGTGAGATGGAGTCAAAGTTTTGATGTTAGCAACATGTTTTAGTGATCTTTGTAAGTTACTTTTTTCAGTTAATGAAAATCTATTTTCTCCTTTCCCCCATTAGGAGTAAACCTCAGAAGGTTCAGCTCAGGAACCCTCTCACACTATTGTTTCCTCATCTATAAAATAGAGATAACAATGTCTGCCCTGCCTTCCTCACAGGGCCACTGTCTGGATGTGAAAGTAGTTTTCAGTACTAAAAATGCTATATAAATATAAAAGGCCATAATTATTTCCCATATTCAGAAAGAAAAAGATCATTTTCTCAATGATCTGAGAAAGCCTAAAATCACAGAGGTGCCAATTTTATCCTTTCAAGCCTAAAGGGAAAATGTTTCTTTTTTCCCCTCCTTATTTTTCTCTTCAGTAGTTAAATAATGGTTGTTAGAAACTGATGAAAAGGACAGAGTAGAAAAATTAATCAGAAAGCACAGATAGATTGAGTTCAGTCCTTAAGGAGACGTTCACAAGAGAGATTTTTAACTTGGTGGACCTTCTTTCATCACTAATCCTTCCTCTCACTTTTAGAGGTGCTAATTTCCTTGCTATTCTTTCAAAATTCACTTTTGATGGGCTTTTAAACTTAACTTAAGTTACCTCCAAGTTATTGAATGCCTCGGTGAAGTGGTGCATTTGATAAGAAAAGGGCCAGACAAAAAACTCCTATAAAAAGCCTTGAAGAAAAAGAGTTCTTCCAGAATGACACAATCTTAGCGATGTAAAAAGCTCAACCCGAGCAAGAACACTCTCAAAAGCATCCCTGTCCAGAGGTCATCCAGCCCCTGTCAGAACCCTAGTGTCAGGGAGCCCAATTCCACTGTAATTTTAAGGAAACTTTCCTTCCATCAAGCTAAAACTTGCCTCACCGTAGATTCCAATCATTGATACAAGTTCTGTCCTCGGAGAACAAGCCTATTCCATTTTCCCATAAGACAACTCTTCAAACAGTTGTTAATAGTTATCATTTCCCCCTTAAGGGGGGGGGATCAATACCTTCCTGTTAGTTATCATGTTGATTATTTCTCCAGGCTAAGCAATTCCAGGTCCTTCAAACAGTCCTCATATAACTTATTCCGTGGTTGCTGTCACCATCCTTGGTCCCCTCCCATAGACATGTTATGGTTTGTCAATGTCCATCCTAATATAGTGCCCAGAAATGAGCAGAGAGCTTCAGATGTGACCTTACTAGAGCAGGATATGATAGAATAACTACCTTTTTCTGAGCGTTATGCTTCTTTTAATGCAGTCTAGACAAGTATTAATTTATTTTCCTCCTTTAATATCACACCACTGATGCATGAATTTTGATCATGGACAGGCTTTTCAGAATGTCAATTTAACTCTGATTAAGATTTTAGAACTTTTTCCTTTTCTATCATACTAAGCTAACCCCTAAGATGTAAGCACTGGTCCCACAAGCCCTGTACCTAGAAGAATCCAAGGTGGCCTGACGGTGGAAATTCTACTTGGATTATGATAATTAGCTCCATCTAGACTATAAAGTCAATCTCAAAAGTCATTAAACAGTTCACATGTTTTAACCCAGTAGTTTCACTACTGGGCATGAAACTCATGGAAGTCTTATACAAAAAGAAAGATCCTGCATAAACTGAACTCTCCATAGCAGCACTTTGCGGTGGCAAAGAACTGGAAACAACGTGGGCACCATCAATCAGAAAATGGCCAAACAATTGTTATATATGCAAGTGGTGGGAATGTGATTGCACTCTTAGAAATTATGAACTTAAGGAATATGGGGAAACAGGAGAAGATTAGTATGAGCTGATGTAGGATGATGTCAAGAGAACCAAGGGAACAATGTATACAATGACTATAACAATTAGAGGTATCAATATGGTATGTTGGATAATGTGCTGGTCCTAGAGAAGGGAAAGTCTGAGTTCAAATTTAGCCTCAGATACTTACAAGTTATGTGACCTTGGGCAAGTCACTTAACATCTGTTTGCCTCAATTTCCTCCATTGTAAAATGGAGATAATAATAGGTCCTATTAAGTACATACAACGTACCAGATACTGTGGTAAGCACTTCACAACTATTATCCCTAATGGGGTAATAACTAATGGAATAATAGTTGTAAAGTGCTTAGCACCATCCTTGGTCTATAGTAGGTGCTTAATAAATGCTTGTTCCCTTCCCAGTAACAATGTAAAAGAAGACAACATGAAAAAGCACCTGAACTCAGAACATAAGCTACGCCCAGCATTGACTGCTGACCTCAGATGACCACAGATCCTAAATGAAGCAGGTGTGGACAGACACAGTGACTAGATTGTTTGGTTTTGCTTGACTATCTTTCTTTATTATGAGGTTGAGGAGGGAAGACATCTGGAAATGAATATAATGCAAAAGTATAAAATCAAGGAAATGCACAAAAAATGCATACAAGAAAAGTAAGGGAACCTCTGATGAACCAAAGCATCCACTCATCCACTAGTTACAGTTGTCAGTTTCTTTCCAGCTGGCAAACAATGGAGATTGTTCATCCCACTTGGGTGCTCATAAAATCTGATTGTTGTCAGAAAGTTTCCAATTGCCACAGCAAATTATTCCTGTCAACCCACTGGCTCCATGACCCTTAACTTCTCTGTACTTCAGTTTCTTCGTTCATGAAATGGGAATGGGGGCAGAACCAAGATGGTGGAGTAAAAGCAGTGACTTGCTTGAGCTCTCCCCCAAACCCCTCCACAAAATGGGAACAATAATATCTGCCATGCTTGCCTCACAGGGCAAGTAGTATGAGAAGATAAACATGTGACCTGACTTCCAAAGACAGAGAATGCTCTTCAAATGATAAATATCACAATTACTATAGCTACTGAAAATTCTTTCTGACTCTTAGAAGTTTCCCTTGCTTGAGGCATTCATGGACAGCCGGACGAATTGTATGTCCCAAGAGCCTAGCTCTTACTGCCCTTTCTGGACTCAGTTGTCATCTAGGTCAGAGGTATCAAGCGCACAGCCCTAAATACTCCGCAGCTCAGCCTGAACCAGATTACAATAGAATTGGGAAATACTTAACAAAAGAAATAAAAATACAATGAAACATAGATTGTACTTATATGTGATTTTGGAAGTCAATAAACGGCCAAGCTTAGTGACCTTCACATCTATTTGACTTTGACATCACTGCTCTAGGCTATCTGTGTGCTGTCATGGCTTTTTCAAGATCCCAAGAGATGGAATATGAAAGGACAGAAGCAGAAATTATTGTAAGGATCCAGCACTAAGGAACTACAAGATTAGTGAATGGGGCAGGGAGTTTTGAGCATTGGGTTAGACTCCCTTATCTAGTGATTGTATAAAAATAATCATAGTATTCATAATAATAATAGTATTTACATAGTTCTTTAAGGTTTGTAAAGCATTTTATAGATATTTAATCCTCATAATAACCCTGGGAAGTAGCTACTATTAGTACACTTTACAGATAATTAAACTGAGGCACTTAACAGAGGTTAAGTGACTTGCCCAGGATCATACAGTTAGAAAACAGTTGAAGCAGGATTTGAACCCAAGTTTTCCTAACTATAGGTCCAACACTCTAGCCACAGCTCCACCTACAGGTAGCGTCCTCTAGTAGCATCCTCTAGGGCAATGGCTCTTAGGTCCAGGAACTTATTTGGTTTTGCCTTTTTATATTTTGCATTTTGATATACCTTGTTTTCTTTGTAATCCTGTGTATTTTATTTTAGACATTTAAAAACGTTATTCTGAGAATGGGTCCTTAGGTTTTGCCAACAGTGTCCATGGCACAAAAAAAAAAAAATTAAGAACAGATTGTCTTGGGACTCTTCATTCCAGTATCAGGATTGCAGTCCCTAACCATTTAGGGGCATCTAGGCAGTGCAGTGAATAGAGTGAGAACTTGAGTTCAACTCTGGTCTCAAACACTTACCAGCTATGTGACCCTGGGCAAGTCACTTAACCCTGTTTATCTCAGTCTCCTCATCTGTAAAATGAGCTGGAAAAGGAAATGGCAAACCACTCTAGTATCTTTGCCAAGAAAACTCCAAATGGGGTAACAAAGAGTCAGACACAACTGATACAACTGAACAATAAACAACAATCCCGGGAGTCAGGTGCTATTATTACCCAATTTTATAAAAGAGGAAACTGAGGTTGAGAAAGGTTAAATAATTTTCACAGGGTCACATAGATAGTAAGTGTCTGAAGTGGGATTTGAACTCAAGTCATCTTGACTTCAAGTTCAACACTATGAACAGCAACACTTAGCAGCTTCATATTATATGAATGTATAATAGATATGGATAAGCTTAAGTGCTGTCCTGGTATCTATGGAACGCTTAAAAAAAAAAACCTCAGAGGAGAGCACTATCACATTTAGTGGAGCCCCCATGGAGGATTTGTGGGAACATGTGGACAAGAGTCACATAAGATTAAAATAGATGGATGAAATGAAATCTATATCATTGGAGCAATGATCAAGGATCCGTTGGAAGATGAAATAATAAAAACTATAATAATAACTAACTTATATAAGTCGCTTTAAGATTTGTGAAGCACTTCATATGTTTTAGCTTAACTGAACCTCACAACAACTGTGAGGTATATGCTATTATTATCCCCATGTTGAAAAATAGGAAACTCAGAGTGAGAGTGGTGGTCAGTCACTAAATGTATATTTGTAAATTGTATATTATATATAAATATACAGCAGACAGTGAATTAAATGCTGAGGATCCAAAGAAAGGTAAAAAAGAGCCCCTACCTTCAAAGAGCTTACATTCCAACGGAGACAGCATGTAAATGATTAGGTACATGCAAAATACATAAGGAGTTGATGGAAGATAATTTGAAAGGGAAAGGCATTAACACCCTTGGGGACCAGAGGAATCTTCCTATGTGACTTGCCTCGGATCATACAACTAGGCTATAATAGAATGTAATCTCAGGTCTTCCCAACTCCCAATTTAGCCACTAAGTCATGGTGCCTTCCAGATGGAGTGACTCGGTCCATAATACCAGCTAGTTATTTTATAAGGCTGAATAGTGAGTCAAAAGAGAAGCCACCTTATGATACAGCCATTTATCTCTAACAGGCAGTGGTTTACAACATTTCTCCCAGTACACTTAAGGCCAGGTCAGGGATTGCTGACTGTGATTTGAGATGGTGAACTATATCAAATTTGGAGTTTGCCATTAGATCGAATAAGTGCGCAGTAGCCGAACCATGAAAACCTATTGAGTCTGTGAAGTTAAGCTCAAAATGTCAAGAGAAGGTTCATTTGTGAATTTTCCTAAAGAATCAACTTTCCACTGAGGAGTTAGCTGCCTAGTGTCATAGCCTATGTCAAAAGAAGATAGAATGACGTAGGCTTAGGAAAATAATAATTCACTCTAACCACCAGTTTCAAAGAGAGACAGGCCTTGTTTTCTAGAAAAGACTCAACACTTTGTTTTTTTCTCAAATCATGTAATTACAATTTTGGAAACAATTCCTTGAAGTTTATAGAAATATAAACTATTAGAGCTGGAAGCTACCTTATATCATTTAGTTTCACCATCTCATTTTATATATGAAGAAACTGAAGCCTAGTCATGGAATCATAAACTATGGGCTGAATTTAGAATTGAAAAAAATAGAGGTCCTCATGTCCAACCCTCTCATTTTATAGATGAGGAAACAGACACAGGGATGTCATGGTATCACTGGTTTAGAACTGGAAAGGACCTCTGTGTCCATCTAGTACAATACTTTTGTTTTACAGATGAGGGAACTGAAGTCCAGACAGCAAAAGTGACTGTCCAGGGACACACAGTTGGCAAATATCAGAGGTAGATTTCAAAATCTGGTGACTCCAAATCTATCTCGCTCTTCATTACTCCTTGCTACCTCTCAGAAGAAGTGATTTTCCATCGTCACACAAGATGTTATTGGAAAATCTGGGTTAGACCTTCCGTGTTTCTGACTTCCAATCTAATATTCTATGTTAGACTAGGGTGTCACTCAGGAGCTAATTCTAGGGATTCCCCCAAATGTTAAAACTCTGTTTACAACTGATTTTTTCCTGGTACTGTAAGAATGGCAATCACACAGTACCTACACAGAAGACAAGTTGGGTAGATAATCATTTATTATGTGCCTATTATGTGATAAGTACTACTGTGCTAAATGCTAAGGATACAAAGAAAGGAGGGGGGGGACACAATCTTGATACATAATAATGGAGCCATTTATCCATT
>NW_020948998.1:0-15904 GCF_900497805.2 Vombatus ursinus | reverse complement strand
ACACACACACACACACACACACACACACACACACACACACACACACAAATGTGGAAGAATATAAATTTAACCAAATGTATTCTTAAGCTACACAAGAGCAAATAGATTTCTGTATTATGTTATTAAAGAGAATGATGCCCAGGTTTGGGATTTTAAGTAGCATTCAATAAAGGGCACACACAATGTGCATTCAATTCATTATCATGACTTAGATTCTGTGACTTTCTCTGCCTATAATTACCATCCTCCCATCCTACAGACACTGTAAGATTGAATTGATTTCCCAAACCCCTGGAGAAGTCTAAGTTAAGTGCTTGTTAAGTTTGGGCTCTCTACCCAGCATTATGCTAGGTGCTAGGTGAGATGTAAGGGAGGTAGAAATAAACACCTTACCCTGGAGGAGTTTATAAGCTAATTAAAGAGACAAAAATCTGTTCCAATAAGCATTTACTATTTGTTATGTGCAAGTTATTGAGTATACAAAGATAAAACAAAGAAGTGTCTCTGCCCTCCAGGAGCTTCTAGTCTCCATATATATCCTGGGGATGAGGAGGAAGGGGGGAGGTATCCCCAAGAAGGCTTATCCAGATTCAAGGTAGGCTGTGAATCCACATGCATTAAAACCATAGCTCACAAGCTCCCACTGATGTGTTTATCTTTAATAATGAGCCAGAGGACACACAGTTAAAAAAAAAAAGACATTTCATCAGTCAGTAAATAAGCATTTATTAAGCACCTGCTATGTGACCATCATCATACTAAGGGTTGAAGGTACAAAGAAAAGCAAAAGATAGTCCCTCTGGCAACAGCGTGAATACAACTACATACACAGACAACTACACACAAAGCTATAGACAGGATAAATTACAGATAATTTCCCCAACTAGTCTTCCTCTCAACAAAGGGAAGACATTAATGTTAAAGGAGATAGAGAAAGGCTTCTTCTAGAAGGTGGGACTTTAGCAAGGACTTGAAAGAAACCAGGAGGCAGAGTTGAGAAGCGAGGAAATTTCAGGCATGGCAGAAGGGCGTGGGGTGGGGTGTGAAAATGGATGTGCTACCTACCTTGATTGGCTTGAGCCCCCCACTTATCTAGGTAACCAAGAAGAGCTATATGAGAACTGGCAGTATTAACTAATATACAGAGTGGCTTTACAATACCAACCATACTTTGCAATGTTGGAGAGTAAACCCAGCTGGATGTGAAGAAAATCTGCACCTCCAAAGCCAGTTGAAGTTCATTGAGCTTTGAAGCAGATCCTGAGTCATTTGGTGATTTATGGACCTTCAGGAGACATCCTTATCTTCAGAGACTCCCCTAACTATTGGTTATGGGGCTCTCAGATACATCCTGTTTTGTGGTTTTTTGGAGACATCTCCTTATTTTATATTATGTGCTCAAGCTTTGAATTATGCACTGCTTATCACCAAGAATGCGTTCTGATTTGTGTATCAAAGGACCACAGCTCTGACGCCTGGAATCCCTCACTCCCCCTGTTTCCTAGATCTCCCCCTGCCCTTGGGAATGGGGCTTCCTGGCTCATTCCTTTCTAGGACCTATGCAATTCCCACCTTTCTTCCCAATTTCCTGCCTTACTTTGTTGAAAAGTATAAATACCTCAACTTTTCCAACTGGGCCTTTAAACAGATATGAACACTGTCTCTGTTCCAGCTTGTAAGCTCCTTGTCAGGCAATAAATGCATTTATAATCTTGGTAAACTGTGATCAGACTCTGATTTTCATTCCAGGTCCCCTTTTTTGGACCTGGAGTTTCTTCTGTTTTGTCAGTTCACAGTAGTTTTTAATTTAACAAGGGAGACGCTGAAAATGTAGAGTTTGGAAATCAAGTGTCCTGTGCAAAGAACCACAAAACCAGTATCTCTGAATCACAGAGTACATGGGGGTGAGTAAGGTGTAAGAAGACTGGAAAGGAAGGAAGGAGGCAGGTAATGAAGGGCTTTCAACACCAGACAATTTTATGTTTGATCCTGAAGGTGACAGAGAATGACTTCAGTTTATTGAGTAGGGGGGCAACATAAGAGTAATTTGACACGTGTGGAAAGTGGACTGGCCTGGGAACAGACTTAAGGAAGAGAGACAACTAGTGGAGTATTGAAATAGTCCAGGTGTGAGATGGTGAGAGTCTATACCAGGATAGTGGCAGCATCAGAGGAGAGGAAAGAGTAGGTTCAAGAGATGTTACGTGTAATGTAACAAATGTAAAATTAAGAAGACTTGGCAACTTATTAAACATGGCAAGCAGAAGGGGGAAGAGGTGAGAGAGAATGAGGAGAGTGAAGGATGATGCCTAGGTTTCAAACTTGGGTGACTAGGAGGATGGTGGTACCCTCCATAGTCTTAAGGAAATTTGGGAGGTAGGGAAAGGTTTTGGAGGAAAGAAAATGAATTCAATTTTGGAGTGTTTAATGGTGAGTTTAATATATCTACAGAATATCGAGCTTGATATGTCCAATAGGAAGATTAAAATCTGAGAGAGATTAGGGCTGGATAGGTAGATCTGAGAATAATCAGCATACAGGTAATAATTGAATCTATGGTAACTGATGTGATCATCATATGAAATAGTATAGAAGGAGGAGAGCAGAGACAGGACAGAGCCCTGTGGGAAACCTACCATTATCAAATGTGACCTGGATGATGATTCAGCAAAGTAGATTGAGAAAGAGTGGTCAGACAGGTGGGAAGAAGACCAGGAGAGAGTTACAGAAACCTAGAGATAAGGAGTTATCAAGAGGTGAGGGCGATTGACAGTATCAGTGACTATAAAGGCAGTCAAGAAGAATTAGGATTGAGAATAGATCATTAGATTTGCCAGTTAAGCATCATTCATAACTTTGGAAAGAGCACTTTCACTTGCACAAGCAGTCATCAGCTGGATTGTAGAAAGTTAAGAAGAGTGAGAAGAAAGAAAGTGGAAGCCTCCACAGTAGACACAGCCTTCCCAAGGGAGGAGAGAAATGGGACAATAGGGATGGTTCAATCAAGTGAGGAGTTTTTGAGCATAAAGGAGATATGGGCACATTGCCAGCAGGGAAGACTGAAGGGATTTATGTAGCACCTGCTATGTGCCAGGTGCTGTGCTGAGGGTTGTGGTTTTTTTTTTTACAATGTTATCTCATTTAATCCTCACAACAACCCAGCAAGGTAGTTACTGTTAACATCTCCTTTTTACAGTGGAGGAAAGTGAGACAAACAGAGTTTAAGTCACTTTCCCAGGGCCAGTTAACAATTGTCTGAGGTTGGATTTGAATTCAAGTTTTCATGATTCTAGACCCAGCCCTCTGTCTACTGCAGCACCTAGTTGCCTCAGTAAAAAGGCAGTCAGTCAGTAGGCAGAGACTGAAGAGAAAATGAGAGTAAATAGAATAGTCAATCTAGTGGAGAAGATGTGATGTAATGAGATCACTTATGTATGTATAAGACTTTGCCTTGGCAGGGACAAGGGCCAGATCTTCTCATAAGACAGAGGTGAAAGAAAAGATAGTGGCAGAGAGCATCTGAGTGATGTGAGTTGAAGAGGAAGAGAGAAGAGGGAGTCCTCAGTGAATGGCCTCAATTTTTTTAGTGAATTATGAGGCAAAGTCCTCATCTGAGAAGGTGGTGGGAAGGAGATCCATGGAAGGCTTGAGGAGGAGTGAAAAGGTCTTGAAAAACTTCTGGGGTGGGGGAGATACTGAATCAATGAGGAGGATATAAAAGAATTGCCTTACTGCAGTGAGTGCTCAGTGCAGATTGTGTAACATCGATTTAGAATGGATTCAGTCAGCATGGCTTCATGGTTTTCTCCAGCTTCATTCAGCAGTATGTAAACAGGAGTGAGGATAGTGGATGGGAGAAATAGCCAAATCTGAGGCTTGGCAGGGCAAGATTGGCAATGGGATAAGGGTATAAGGGACGTGAGAGAAAAATATAACGTAGACTTGAACTGTTCATGAAGGGGCCGACATTGGTTAAGGCCAGTGGAGAGGTAATAGCCTGGGGAAAAAACTAAGGAGTTGAGTTATTGGAGATCAAAGGGAGAACAAAGACAAGAACTTGAGGTTGCAAAGGAGAGGGAGATGTGAATGACAACAAATTATGATAAAATAAGGCAATTTCAGAGTTTGTGAATATGGAAATGTGGCATTTGTGGGCGATGGCAAAAACAAGGGAATGATCATCTCTATCTGAGATGGGGTGGAGAAGCGAGGAATGAGAAATTAGTCATGACTGAAATTTAACAAAAAAGTAAACCAAGGCAAGTTTCTCTCAGCAAGATAATTTATTAATAGGGGCATGCAGCCTATCAATGAAAGGGTCAATGGATCTACCTCTGGCCAAAGACCCCTTCAAGCAAAGGGAGAGCTCTCTTTTATAGGTATTGGGGAGTATAAAACAAAGAACAGAACATGACAGATGACATCATGGAATTGAGGACCATGAGATTAATTACATAACTGAGGCATAGGGAGCAGTATGATTGGTTAGAAGTTTGGTAATGAGGGGCTAGTAAAGACTCTCTCCTTCCCTCCTGAGATTGAGAAGTGTGCATTGCTTGAGTTCAGTTGCAAAATAATGGTCCAGACTTTTTTGGACAGCAAACCAGACATCCTTGAAGGATAGCTTGGTGGTGTAAAGATATTAGGCCTGACTACTTTATCCCCCCAGGTTAGCTGAATTCCTTGAGACAGGAATAGAACAGTGATTAGCAGGAGGGTTGGATTTTTAAACTGAACTCCCCTTTACAGACCAGTTGAATTCTGAACTAAGTTCAGAGACAGAGAACCATGACTTCAGCAGTTACAGGACAAAATCAACTAATTACAAATGGGATTAATAAATAAATGATGCAGAATCATTTTTAATTATTTCATTAATAAGGTGATGAATTGGTAGGTTAGAGTATTTGAGAAATTATCAATCTATAAGTGGAAGTCCCCTAATATGAGGGCATGAGTTAGAGAGGAGAGAAAAACTGTGAGCCAGGCACTGATCTTGAGGAAAGAAAGGGAATTGACTGGAGGTTAGTAAACTGCTCTCAGAATTTTGATTATCTGGTAGAGATGGATTGAATGACCCTCAGTGGAGGAGAGATTACTGAGTGATACTGATAGAGGGAAACCCTGGAAGTAGCAATGAGGAGTAAGGAGTATTCTGCATCCTCTACCTCAATCAGAACGATGAGTGAAACCAGCAAGTGCTGGAAGGGTAGCCAGGGAGGCTGTGTCATCAGGAGGGAGTCAGATCTCAGTGAGAGCCAAAAGACAGAAGAAGTAGGAGAGAAAAAAAGACAAAAGCAAATTTGTTACTTAGGGTGCAGGCATTCCGGAGAGCACAGTAGAAGGATTAGGTAGATTTAAAGTGGAATATTGAGAGGGCAGGGTTGAGGGGGAATGGAATAAGGGAGTGGATTGTGAAGGATAGAGAGAAGTATTGGAATAATCACATTTAGGGGTTAATACCTACATATTTACATGTGGTCTCTCTTGGCGACCTTGGAAGGTCCTCAGAAGGCACGGACTCTTCCACCTTTGTCTTTGTATCTCCGAGGACTAGCACAGTATGTAACACGTGTTGGTGTTTCATAAATGCTTGCTGATTGACTGATGGCTCAGACATCTTCAGTGGGTCCCCATTGCCTCTTTGATGAAATGCAAATTCCTCAGCTAGGTTTTGGGAGTGTTTCATATTCTTGCTCTAGCTTCTCTTTCCAGATTTGTTCCATGTGATTCTCTTTCCCACACCATAGTGGCAGTCAGACTGGCCTACTTTCTTCTGTTCCCTGAACTCATTATTGAGTTCACTCTTCATTCTCATGTCCAGGCTGTTCCTTATTTTTGAATTTTACTTCCTCCTCACATTTATCTCAATTAAATATTAAACAAATTTGTTGTTTAGTATCACATGGACAAAATTTAAGTCAAAGCTCATGGTGTGGTGAGCAAGCATTTACTAAGCTCCTAATATGTACCAGGAATTATACCAAATGCTGATGTAGTAGGTGGGAAAAAAAAAAAAGTTTTGTACATGTAGGTTGGAATCATGGCTCCAGTACTTGGCAGCAAAATGACCTTGGGCAAGTTTCTTAGCCTCTCTGAGTCCCAGATTCCTCATCTCTAAAATGAAGGCATTGGGTTAAATAATCTATAATGCTAGTATCTTTTGATTCTGTAAATATTTGTTTGATTGAATTATACCGAGTTACTTTCCTGAAGGCTTTTTCAATTCAATTGATTGCATACCCTTAACCAAAGGACAGTCATCAGCTCTCTGACAGAAGCTCCTCTGCTCATCAGGCCCCACTCCTATCTCCAGAACTCTGCTCCCTCACACGACTTTGGGAAGCCCTTTGTCAATTTATGCTGTTCCTCCTTTGAAGAAAGACTATTTAAACAAAAAGGCCCAACATAAAAATCCAACTGTGAAAGCTCTTTGAAACTAAATCACACATACCCATATGCATACACACACACACACACACACACACACACACACATACCCATATGCATACACACACACACACACACACACAGAGATGTAACCACAAAACTAAATCAGAGATTTGTATTTTAAAAGGAACTTATACTTTAAATGACAAAGCAACAGAGATAATTAAGAACGGTGGTAGATAGAGCACTGGCCCTGGAGTCAGGAGGACCTGAGTTCAAATCCAGCCTCAGACCAAATACTTGACACTCACTAGCTGTGTGACCCTGGGCAAGTCACTTAACCCCAATTGCCTTAAAAAAAAAAACAGTGTCCCCTGAAAAGTGAAATAAACATGAATCAAGTCAAATTGCCAACTAGATTGTAAGATCTTAACCAGCTTCAAGGAAGCTTTCAGTTTGGGGCTGGTTGGAAGGCATTGCGGCAAATGATTAGACACCGTACTCAAATATATGACTAACAAATATTCTCCAATGGATCAAAAAGTATGTGCAAATAGTTTTCAAAAGAAAAAAAAGAAAAAAGGATTTCAAACTATGAACAACCATTTGAAAGATTGATCCAAGTCAATAATAATAAGAGAAATTCAGATCAAAGTAACTCCGGTTTCACCTCACAGCCAGCAAATTGGTGAAGATGACAACAAGTAGGAATCAATCGATGTTGGACAGGCTGCCAAAAGACAGAAGCATTAATAATACACTGTTAGTGCAATTGTGAAATGGTCCAACCATTCCAGAAAGCAATTTGGAATGATGCTAAGAAAACAACAAAGATGTCTACAATCAGTGACCCAGAGATTCCACTGCTAGACAGATATAACTCAAAGCAGGGTGAAAGCAGAAAGGTCCCATATGCACCAAAGCATTTGTAGCAACCTTTTTTTTTTTGTGATAGCAAAGACCAGAAAACAAAGTAAATGTCTACTGATTGGTAAATAACTTAAAACTGTGATCAATGGGGCAGCTAGGTGGCGCAGTGGATACAGCACCAGCCCTAAAGTCAGGAGGACCTGAGTTCAAGTGCAGCCTCATACCAAACACTTGACACTTACTAGCTATGTGACCCTGGGCAAGTCACTTAACCCCAATTGCCTTAAAAAAAAATAAAAAAAAACTGATCAATGAACACAATAAATTATTAGCGTACCATAAGAAATGGTAATTATGAAGATTTCAGAAATGCATGGGAAGAAATATAAATTGATACTAAGTAAACAAAAAACACATATGCCTAATGACTACAACAATCTAAATGGAATGAACAACAAAAACAAAAAGGATATTGAATGCTATGTAATTAAGAATAAAGAAACATCTTGCTGAAGGAGAGGTAAGAAAATATACTTTCTTTTCCTTCAGTGGAGACGGGGGGACGAGGTGTAGAATATGGTATATGCTATCAGACTCAGTGGATTTGTTGATTGCTTTTGCTGAGCTGTTTACTTTTTAATTTTTTTTTCTTCTTGCAAGGGATGGCATTCCTGAAAAGGAAGGGAGGGATGTATCAAAAATAAAGGTGGCATAAAAATTGAAGATACCAATAAAATTTAAAATTTATCAAAAAAATATCAACTTAATGTGCAGAAAAGAAGTTTGAGATGGAGGAAATAATTTTCCCGGCCCCTACTGAAAAGAACATGAGAAATTGTATTAAATAGAAAATTAAGTTTAGATCTGTGGCAATTTCAGATATTAATTCAAACCAATTTCTTAAAAAAAACCCCTCTGCTTTACATTTCAACACTTTGATGGCTCTGTGATCTCATAAAGATAAGGACTCTTTCCATCAATAAACCCTATAATCCATTTATGTTTGCCTATCTTATGTGACGTTTGTCAATATCCTCCCACAAACCTGCCAAAAGGATCCTACCCAGTGTTCTGGGGTGGGGGGGGGGGAGAGATATATTATAGAATCATAGATTGAAAACTAGAAGAAATATGGGAGGGCCTCGAGTCTAATCCCTTCATTTCATAGAGGAGGAGACTAAGGCCCTAAGAAGTTCAGAGGCTTGCCCAAAGTCATGCATCCAGTTTTTGTGACCCTACATCTTCATGACTTCATGTCCAACTATACTCTATATACAATATAATATAGATCTGGCACTCTTTAAAAGTGGCAATGAAGCATGAGGGCTATCAATTTGTTATCCTTCACTCTTACTATGTGACCGGCCCACCTTTCTTTTTTTTTTTTTTGTTTCTTTACCAATGACATATTGTTCAGATGACATCCTTAAAGCTACTTCTCTGGCATAATTCTTCATTTATTGCACGACGCCCATGATTACTCCCTATCTCTTGATTACTCTTTGGGTAAGCCTCAGCTTCAAATCTTTGGAAAATGTAGTTGGTGTTCAATCACCCATAGCCTTACAACATCATCCATGTGTCATCTTTGCCCTCTATCTTTTATTAAACAAAGCAAGAAAAGACAGGGTTAGAAAATGTATTCCAGGGGCAGGTAGGTGGTGCAGTGGATAGAGCTCCAGCCTTGGAGTCAAGAGGACCTGAGTTCAAATTTGGCCTCAGACACTTGACACTTACTAGCTGTGTGACCCTGGGCAAGTCACTTAACCCCAATTGCCTCACCAAAAAACAAAGAACAAAAAACAAAAAACAAAAAACAAAAAAAAGAGTAGTTGGGGGCAGCTAGGTGATGCAGTGGATAGAGCACTGGCCCTAAAGTCAGGAGGACCTGAGTTCAAATCCTGCCTCAGACACATAAAACTCACCAGATATGTGACTCTGGGCAAGTCATTTAACCCCCAAATTGCCTCACTAGAAAAAATGCATTCCAGTGTCAGAATTCTCCATTTCCCCCTAATTATTTCAACCCAACACCATTTATTCTCTAGGTATCAGCAATAGAATTCCATTACATAGTATGGAAATCCAAGAATCCTCTTAAGTTGGTAAGAAGAAGGTGAAAAGGCATTTTTTTCCCTCGATTTTGACCTTTCTTTTAGTTGTTGTTGATTTTTTTCTTAGAGTTAGAAGTAATTTTGTTGGCTCTGTTCAATGGATACATTCTCAAAACTCTTCTGATTGATGATACTGAATCCCACTACCCTTTGTAGACTGAAATTGGCTTTGTTTTATTTATATATATATATATATATATCACATATATGTATGTATTATATATAATTTATTTATATTATTTATTTTATTTATATCATTTATATTTATATTATATATATATATATATAAACAAAAGACATGTTTATAGGAGAGATGACACCCATGTGAAGTTTACTGATTGACAAAGAGATAGGTAGGTATGAGAGGTGACTGTTAAGAAAGCAGCCTTTCATGGGCAGCTAGGTGGTGCAGTGGAAAGAGCACCGGCCCTGGATTCAGGAGGACCTGAGTTCAAATCCAGCCTCAGATACATAACACTTACTAGCTGTGTGATCCTGGGCAAGTCACTTAACCCCATTGCCTAGCAAACAAACAAACAAAAAAAAGCAGCCTTTCATATACGCACAACTGAGTGTTAGCAGCTATTTTAGCTCTCATACGATCTGTCAGCTCCCTTTCAAATGAGATGTTTCTATTGTCTACCTTGCACTAAAAAGCTGCAGAGTAT
The DNA here is from genome assembly GCF_900497805.2 of Vombatus ursinus. Classification (NCBI taxonomy): domain Eukaryota; kingdom Metazoa; phylum Chordata; class Mammalia; order Diprotodontia; family Vombatidae; genus Vombatus; species Vombatus ursinus. The sequence goes on along the minus strand of NW_020948998.1, from coordinate 5,862 downwards.
CCAATTCAGCGAAGTCTTATATTTGCAAAGATTGAATAAGGAAGGGGAAAATGGGCAGAGCTGAAAGGAAAAGGTAATGACTCTACTCTCTGCTCTCACAACTGACCCAACTGAAATCAGCAGAGTCATGGGGAGCTATGAGGTTGATTGGCCTAACGTTATATAGTAAGCGAAGTGCCTGGGACTAAAGACCATGTCACCTGACTCCAGGTACAATGCTTTGTTTCCCCACTGCACGACACCCCTTCATGCATCTCCCCATTCCTTTCTTGAGCATTTATTGTGTGCCAAACACTACTGATAATATTATTCCATCCTTCTTTGAAACAATAGTAGGAGAAACACCTGGATTGGAGTGCTAACTGTGACTTTGGTATTCCAGTATGGTGCCCACTCTATGAATGATTATCAAGCTGAGCTAGTCTTAACAATCCCTTGAAATAAAGTCAGGCTATTGAAATTGATCTAATAAGTTGCATGTAAAGATTTAAGTACTGTATGTAATTTCACTCTATTACAGGCCATTATAATAAAACATAGGCCTCTTATTTCAATTTTTACAGCACTCATTTTCCTGAGAACCTGCTTGATGGTAAAAATGAAGGGCTATTGATAAAATTTCTCCAACCTGATCTGATTTGCAAAGTATTTATGGAGACCTCAGCTATCAAAGAGTATTAAATGTGCTTTTGACTTGATTATATATTCCTAAAAGACATTTTCAATTCAATTCAGTTAGTCAGATGCTTATTAATCAAGCAACAAATGAGCATTTACTTAGTGTCTACTATGTGCCAGGCACTGTTAGGTGCTGGCAGTTCAAAGACAAAGGAGATCACACTCTACTGGGTAAAATTTAATATCGTATTATTACACATTGCTATATTGTAACAGAGGCAGCTAGGGGTTATGGCTAGAAAACTGCCCTCAAAGTTAGGAAGACCTGACTTCAAGTTCCACCCATAACCCATACTGGCTGCATGACCCTGGGCAAGTCACAATGTTCAGGCAGCTCTCTCAAACGAAACTAAAGAGCATGTACTGACCTGAATTGGTAGAGGGAGAAAGCAACAGAATCACTCATCTAATCTTTCTCTGTGTTGTTATTTCTTGAAATATATTTAGATTCATCAGAATTTTTGGAGTATTTTATATAAATATATGTCAAATATCTAGAAGTCATTTTTTAAAACAAATTCAACTATTTGGGAGACAGTTGAAAACTAGAAAAGAAAGTATTGATAAAAGTTCCTTCTTTAAGCAAATAAAACTAATTTCTCGAAGCTCATTCACTTATAAAAATCCATCCTGGGATCAGCCCTCTCTCTGCTGAAGGCAAGTTAACTGGTGATACCCTGGAAAACCCCAGTGCAGAGACTCTACTATTCCAATATTCTAATTAGAACTTTGGACTTTTAGTTAACGAAGCTCTCTTACCTAGTATTCTTTGTGCCATATAGGCAGCAATCTTCTACTTATCTAATCTTGTGATTCAGAACCTTAATCTTCACTAGTTTAAAAAAAATCCTTTTCTCCTGTTACCATCTTGCCAAAATCAAATCCTTATCCAAATCAACTCTAACTCCCTATTCCTATCCAACCCTGCCTGTTTCCTTCTTTTGTATCCTTTGGAACACTCTATTCTATTATTAACAAACACTCATATCCTCAATTTTTTCCACTTAACTTCTTTCCATCATGTCTCTTGTCACTCTGTTTTTAGTTATATTGGAGGAAAAGGTAATATTGAAGAGATGTTACAAGACTGACTGGCCAACGATGGATCTGAAGACAAACTCTCCCATTACAAGGCCTCACCTCTGAGCTTATTTGGACTAGGGGAACATGACACTGTGAAGGGGAGTCAAGATATTCCCATAATCTTCCCCAATTGATAAATGCTCAAAGGATATGAGTAAGCAGTTTTCAGATGAAGAAATTAAAACCATCTACAGTCATATGAAAAAATGCTCTAAATCACTATTGATTAGAGAAATGCAAATCAAAACAACTCTGAGGTACCACATCACACCTATTAGATTGTCCAACATGACAAAACAGGAAAATGATAAAAGTTGGAGAAGATGTGGGAAAATTGGAATACTAATGCTTTGTTGGTGGAGTTGTGAAATGATCCAATCATTTTGGAGAGCAATTTGGAACTATGCCCAAAGGGCTATAAAAATGTGCATACCCTTTTACCCAGCAATAGCACTTCTAGGGCTATATCCCAAACAGATCATACAAATGGGAAAAGGACTCACGTGTACAAAAATATTTATAGCAGCTCTTTTTGTGGTGGCAAAGAATTGGAAATTGAGAGGATGCCAATCAACTGGGGAATGGCTGAACAAGTTGTGGTATATGAATGTAATGGAATACTATTGTGCTATAAGAAATGATGAGCAGGCAGACTTCATAAAAACTTGGAAAGATTTGTATGGACTGATACTGAGTGAAGTGAGCAGAACCAGGAGAACATTGTACACAGTAACAATCACGTTGTGCAATGACTAATATTGATAGACTTAGCCCTTCTCAGCAATGCAAGAATCTAAGACTTCTCCAAAGGTCTCATGATGGAAAATGCTATCTACATCCAAAGAAAGAACTATTGAGTTTGAATGCAGATCAAAGCATACTATTTGCTATTTTTTTCTTCTGTTTTGTTTTCTCTTTCTTGTGATTCCTCCTATTGGCTCTAATTCTTCCTTACAACATCACTAATATGAAAGTATGTTTAATAATAATGCATATGTATAGCCTATATCATATTGCATGCTGTCTTGGGGAGGGAGGTGAAGAGGGAGGGAGAGAAAAATTTTAAACTCAAAAGCTTATGGAAGTGATTGTTAATAAATCAAAATAAATTAATAAAAAAGATTCCCATAATCTCTGGCTCATTATACACCTGCCTCAGAGTAAGATTCTGGGAAGAGCCTCTTAAACAAAGCTAAGATTTGGCTCATGTGTAGGGTCTCCTTGAACAGATTCAACAAGGTACTCAGTGTACAAGGTAGATCAGGTAATAGGATGGCTATTTTGTTTCCTTCCACTATGAAAGAAGTGTTTAACTGTATTATGGTCAGTTCTGGACATTACCATTTAAGAAGGAAAGGGGAAAAGAACAAGCATTTATTACATATCTATCATGTGCCAGGCACTGGTTATGTATTTTACAGACATCATTTCATTTCATCCTCACAAGAACCCTGAGATATGGGTGCTAACATTACCTTTATTTTACAGTTGAGGAAACAGAGGCAGACAGAAGCTAAGTGACCTGCCTAGGGTCATATAGCTAATAAGTCTCTGAGGTCAACTTTGAACCCAAGTCTTCCTGACTGTAGGCTGAGGGTTCTATCCACTGTGCCACTTATCTGCTTCTAGAAGAAGACTGATAAACTAGAATGCATTTAGAGGAATGAGTACAATCAGCATTGTAAAGGGTCTCAACTCCATCCAAATGAGGAATAGTTGAAGGAATCCCCTTCAGGGAGGACATGGTAACTGTCTTCAAACATTTGCAATGCTGTCATATGGAGGAACAATTAAATTTGTTCTGTTGGGCCCTACAGGGCAGAAACAGGAGTGATGCTTAGAATTTGCTAAGAAACAAATTTAGTTTTGATATCAGGAAATGTGTTCTATCAATTTGTGACCCATGACAAATGATGCTGAAGTGGAATGTGCTGCTTCAATAAGAAATGAGCTCCCACCCCTTGGAGATCTTCTTGTAGAGGCTAATTGACCACTTGTCGGCCAGCCCTTTCTCTTATGTAAGTAATAGAATGAGGAGCAGGGCAGTTTTTTTGCTCCCTGATATTACTTCCAGTCCCTCCCTTTGAATCCCATACCTTCACTCAGCAATCTCCCCTTCTTTTTCATTCATATCATCTGATTACATCCCCCTATACAAGTCATTGTTTGCTATCATTAACCCTTCTCCCTCAGTGATTTCAGTCAATCACTCAGTCAATAAGCATTTATTAAGCACCTAATATTTACCAGGCACTGGTCTAAGCACTGAGGTTACAAAGAAGAGCCAAATTATGATTGTTGCTTTCCAGGAGCTCACATTCTCATGCTGGAGACAACCTGTAAATCACTGGTCTCAAGCTCATGGCCCCAGGATCCAAGCATGATCCATTTCTATGTGAGTTTGACAGCACTGATATAAATAACTATGTTTATGCATACAGAGTAGATGGAAAGTAATATGGGAGGGGAAGGCATGAACAGTATAGGAGGATGGTGAAAAGTCTCCTGCAGAAGGTAGGATTTGGGTCTAGTCTTGAAGGAATCCAGGGAACTGTGAGACAAAGATGAGGGAGTAGAGCATTCTAGATGTGGGGAACAGTCAATATAAAGGCCTGGTGACTAGATATAGAGGATCATGTTTGAAGAAATGCAATTAACCCCCCGTCACTAGATTACAGAGTACATGGAAGGAAGTCAAGGGTAAGAAGTTGGAAATGAAGGAAGCGATGAGTTTATGAAAAACTTTGAATAACAATTTGATTCTGGAGGTAATAAGAAGCTTCTGGAGCTCACTGAGCAAAAGCGTAACATGGTCTGACCCATGCTTTAGAAAAATCCCCTTAGAGAATGGATTGGAGTGAAGAGAGACTTCAGATAGGGAGACCAACCAGGAGGCTTTTATAAGTAGGCCAGGCAAGTAGTGAGGAGGGCCTGAACTAGGGGTGTGATTGTGTGAGTACAGGGAAGGAAAAATATATATGCAAGACACCATGAAGATAGAACTGCAAAGATCTGACAATTAATGGGATATGTGGGATGAATAAGAGCGAGTTGTCGTGGCTGACACCAAGCTTGTGAGCCAGAGTGATTATGTTGATATCCTTAGTAATAAGGAAGTCTAGAAGAAGAAAAGATTTAGGGAGGAAAAAAAAACCAGTGAGTTCTGCTCTAAACGGATGAGTTCAAGACACCAAAGGGACATCCATTCTGAGATGTCCATAAAAGTAGGTTGTGATACATGACTATAGCTCGGGAAAGAGTAGGGCTGAATGTGTAGTACTGGGAATCATCTGTATAGGGATGATAATTGAAGCCATGGGAGCTGATGAGGTCTCCGAGTGAGATGGTATGGAAGAGAAGAAGGCCAAGGATAGAGCCTTGGCAAACATCTACAGTTAGTCAAGATGATGTGGATAAAGACCCCACAAAGGAGATGGTGGAGTGGTTGGACATACAAGAAGAGAACCTGGAGAGAGTAGCGTAATATCGTAAAAGCCTAGAGAGGAAATGGTATCTCGGGAGAGAAGATGATCAACAATATCAGATGCAACAGGGTTCAAGGCAGTTGGGGATTCGAAACTGGCCATTCAAATTTTTCAGCAGCTAGCTCAGAATCCCAGAACTTCGGAGTTGGAAGGGACTTTGGAGGCTATCCACTCCAAACACTAACTGGACAAGAGCTCTATGACAGCATCACTATTGCCTCTAGGATAAAATACAAATTCCACTTTGGTTTGTAAAACTCTTTATAATCTGGTTGCAACCTATCTTTCCAGGATGATTGGACATCACCCCACCCTTCCCCTTTACCTGTATCCTACACAGCCAGCCATACTGGCCTATTTGCTGTTCCAGGTACACATTATTCCATATCTCGTCTCCTTGCCTTTCACAGGCTGTCTTCCATGCTGGGCATGTTTTCTATCCTCATTTCTGCCTCTTGGAAAACCTTCAAGTTTCTGATTAAAGGCCACCTCCTTCAAAAAAGCTTTTCCTGATTTTCTCAATTTTAACATCCACCTAGATTCTTTAGATTTTGTATGTTTTTTGTGTTTACCAATCTGTGATCATTTTGTATTCTCCACTCCCAATACAGTGTAA
>NW_020948997.1:0-15902 GCF_900497805.2 Vombatus ursinus | reverse complement strand
ACACACACACACACACACACACACACACACACACACACACACACACAAATGTGGAAGAATATAAATTTAACCAAATGTATTCTTAAGCTACACAAGAGCAAATAGATTTCTGTATTATGTTATTAAAGAGAATGATGCCCAGGTTTGGGATTTTAAGTAGCATTCAATAAAGGGCACACACAATGTGCATTCAATTCATTATCATGACTTAGATTCTGTGACTTTCTCTGCCTATAATTACCATCCTCCCATCCTACAGACACTGTAAGATTGAATTGATTTCCCAAACCCCTGGAGAAGTCTAAGTTAAGTGCTTGTTAAGTTTGGGCTCTCTACCCAGCATTATGCTAGGTGCTAGGTGAGATGTAAGGGAGGTAGAAATAAACACCTTACCCTGGAGGAGTTTATAAGCTAATTAAAGAGACAAAAATCTGTTCCAATAAGCATTTACTATTTGTTATGTGCAAGTTATTGAGTATACAAAGATAAAACAAAGAAGTGTCTCTGCCCTCCAGGAGCTTCTAGTCTCCATATATATCCTGGGGATGAGGAGGAAGGGGGGAGGTATCCCCAAGAAGGCTTATCCAGATTCAAGGTAGGCTGTGAATCCACATGCATTAAAACCATAGCTCACAAGCTCCCACTGATGTGTTTATCTTTAATAATGAGCCAGAGGACACACAGTTAAAAAAAAAAAGACATTTCATCAGTCAGTAAATAAGCATTTATTAAGCACCTGCTATGTGACCATCATCATACTAAGGGTTGAAGGTACAAAGAAAAGCAAAAGATAGTCCCTCTGGCAACAGCGTGAATACAACTACATACACAGACAACTACACACAAAGCTATAGACAGGATAAATTACAGATAATTTCCCCAACTAGTCTTCCTCTCAACAAAGGGAAGACATTAATGTTAAAGGAGATAGAGAAAGGCTTCTTCTAGAAGGTGGGACTTTAGCAAGGACTTGAAAGAAACCAGGAGGCAGAGTTGAGAAGCGAGGAAATTTCAGGCATGGCAGAAGGGCGTGGGGTGGGGTGTGAAAATGGATGTGCTACCTACCTTGATTGGCTTGAGCCCCCCACTTATCTAGGTAACCAAGAAGAGCTATATGAGAACTGGCAGTATTAACTAATATACAGAGTGGCTTTACAATACCAACCATACTTTGCAATGTTGGAGAGTAAACCCAGCTGGATGTGAAGAAAATCTGCACCTCCAAAGCCAGTTGAAGTTCATTGAGCTTTGAAGCAGATCCTGAGTCATTTGGTGATTTATGGACCTTCAGGAGACATCCTTATCTTCAGAGACTCCCCTAACTATTGGTTATGGGGCTCTCAGATACATCCTGTTTTGTGGTTTTTTGGAGACATCTCCTTATTTTATATTATGTGCTCAAGCTTTGAATTATGCACTGCTTATCACCAAGAATGCGTTCTGATTTGTGTATCAAAGGACCACAGCTCTGACGCCTGGAATCCCTCACTCCCCCTGTTTCCTAGATCTCCCCCTGCCCTTGGGAATGGGGCTTCCTGGCTCATTCCTTTCTAGGACCTATGCAATTCCCACCTTTCTTCCCAATTTCCTGCCTTACTTTGTTGAAAAGTATAAATACCTCAACTTTTCCAACTGGGCCTTTAAACAGATATGAACACTGTCTCTGTTCCAGCTTGTAAGCTCCTTGTCAGGCAATAAATGCATTTATAATCTTGGTAAACTGTGATCAGACTCTGATTTTCATTCCAGGTCCCCTTTTTTGGACCTGGAGTTTCTTCTGTTTTGTCAGTTCACAGTAGTTTTTAATTTAACAAGGGAGACGCTGAAAATGTAGAGTTTGGAAATCAAGTGTCCTGTGCAAAGAACCACAAAACCAGTATCTCTGAATCACAGAGTACATGGGGGTGAGTAAGGTGTAAGAAGACTGGAAAGGAAGGAAGGAGGCAGGTAATGAAGGGCTTTCAACACCAGACAATTTTATGTTTGATCCTGAAGGTGACAGAGAATGACTTCAGTTTATTGAGTAGGGGGGCAACATAAGAGTAATTTGACACGTGTGGAAAGTGGACTGGCCTGGGAACAGACTTAAGGAAGAGAGACAACTAGTGGAGTATTGAAATAGTCCAGGTGTGAGATGGTGAGAGTCTATACCAGGATAGTGGCAGCATCAGAGGAGAGGAAAGAGTAGGTTCAAGAGATGTTACGTGTAATGTAACAAATGTAAAATTAAGAAGACTTGGCAACTTATTAAACATGGCAAGCAGAAGGGGGAAGAGGTGAGAGAGAATGAGGAGAGTGAAGGATGATGCCTAGGTTTCAAACTTGGGTGACTAGGAGGATGGTGGTACCCTCCATAGTCTTAAGGAAATTTGGGAGGTAGGGAAAGGTTTTGGAGGAAAGAAAATGAATTCAATTTTGGAGTGTTTAATGGTGAGTTTAATATATCTACAGAATATCGAGCTTGATATGTCCAATAGGAAGATTAAAATCTGAGAGAGATTAGGGCTGGATAGGTAGATCTGAGAATAATCAGCATACAGGTAATAATTGAATCTATGGTAACTGATGTGATCATCATATGAAATAGTATAGAAGGAGGAGAGCAGAGACAGGACAGAGCCCTGTGGGAAACCTACCATTATCAAATGTGACCTGGATGATGATTCAGCAAAGTAGATTGAGAAAGAGTGGTCAGACAGGTGGGAAGAAGACCAGGAGAGAGTTACAGAAACCTAGAGATAAGGAGTTATCAAGAGGTGAGGGCGATTGACAGTATCAGTGACTATAAAGGCAGTCAAGAAGAATTAGGATTGAGAATAGATCATTAGATTTGCCAGTTAAGCATCATTCATAACTTTGGAAAGAGCACTTTCACTTGCACAAGCAGTCATCAGCTGGATTGTAGAAAGTTAAGAAGAGTGAGAAGAAAGAAAGTGGAAGCCTCCACAGTAGACACAGCCTTCCCAAGGGAGGAGAGAAATGGGACAATAGGGATGGTTCAATCAAGTGAGGAGTTTTTGAGCATAAAGGAGATATGGGCACATTGCCAGCAGGGAAGACTGAAGGGATTTATGTAGCACCTGCTATGTGCCAGGTGCTGTGCTGAGGGTTGTGGTTTTTTTTTTTACAATGTTATCTCATTTAATCCTCACAACAACCCAGCAAGGTAGTTACTGTTAACATCTCCTTTTTACAGTGGAGGAAAGTGAGACAAACAGAGTTTAAGTCACTTTCCCAGGGCCAGTTAACAATTGTCTGAGGTTGGATTTGAATTCAAGTTTTCATGATTCTAGACCCAGCCCTCTGTCTACTGCAGCACCTAGTTGCCTCAGTAAAAAGGCAGTCAGTCAGTAGGCAGAGACTGAAGAGAAAATGAGAGTAAATAGAATAGTCAATCTAGTGGAGAAGATGTGATGTAATGAGATCACTTATGTATGTATAAGACTTTGCCTTGGCAGGGACAAGGGCCAGATCTTCTCATAAGACAGAGGTGAAAGAAAAGATAGTGGCAGAGAGCATCTGAGTGATGTGAGTTGAAGAGGAAGAGAGAAGAGGGAGTCCTCAGTGAATGGCCTCAATTTTTTTAGTGAATTATGAGGCAAAGTCCTCATCTGAGAAGGTGGTGGGAAGGAGATCCATGGAAGGCTTGAGGAGGAGTGAAAAGGTCTTGAAAAACTTCTGGGGTGGGGGAGATACTGAATCAATGAGGAGGATATAAAAGAATTGCCTTACTGCAGTGAGTGCTCAGTGCAGATTGTGTAACATCGATTTAGAATGGATTCAGTCAGCATGGCTTCATGGTTTTCTCCAGCTTCATTCAGCAGTATGTAAACAGGAGTGAGGATAGTGGATGGGAGAAATAGCCAAATCTGAGGCTTGGCAGGGCAAGATTGGCAATGGGATAAGGGTATAAGGGACGTGAGAGAAAAATATAACGTAGACTTGAACTGTTCATGAAGGGGCCGACATTGGTTAAGGCCAGTGGAGAGGTAATAGCCTGGGGAAAAAACTAAGGAGTTGAGTTATTGGAGATCAAAGGGAGAACAAAGACAAGAACTTGAGGTTGCAAAGGAGAGGGAGATGTGAATGACAACAAATTATGATAAAATAAGGCAATTTCAGAGTTTGTGAATATGGAAATGTGGCATTTGTGGGCGATGGCAAAAACAAGGGAATGATCATCTCTATCTGAGATGGGGTGGAGAAGCGAGGAATGAGAAATTAGTCATGACTGAAATTTAACAAAAAAGTAAACCAAGGCAAGTTTCTCTCAGCAAGATAATTTATTAATAGGGGCATGCAGCCTATCAATGAAAGGGTCAATGGATCTACCTCTGGCCAAAGACCCCTTCAAGCAAAGGGAGAGCTCTCTTTTATAGGTATTGGGGAGTATAAAACAAAGAACAGAACATGACAGATGACATCATGGAATTGAGGACCATGAGATTAATTACATAACTGAGGCATAGGGAGCAGTATGATTGGTTAGAAGTTTGGTAATGAGGGGCTAGTAAAGACTCTCTCCTTCCCTCCTGAGATTGAGAAGTGTGCATTGCTTGAGTTCAGTTGCAAAATAATGGTCCAGACTTTTTTGGACAGCAAACCAGACATCCTTGAAGGATAGCTTGGTGGTGTAAAGATATTAGGCCTGACTACTTTATCCCCCCAGGTTAGCTGAATTCCTTGAGACAGGAATAGAACAGTGATTAGCAGGAGGGTTGGATTTTTAAACTGAACTCCCCTTTACAGACCAGTTGAATTCTGAACTAAGTTCAGAGACAGAGAACCATGACTTCAGCAGTTACAGGACAAAATCAACTAATTACAAATGGGATTAATAAATAAATGATGCAGAATCATTTTTAATTATTTCATTAATAAGGTGATGAATTGGTAGGTTAGAGTATTTGAGAAATTATCAATCTATAAGTGGAAGTCCCCTAATATGAGGGCATGAGTTAGAGAGGAGAGAAAAACTGTGAGCCAGGCACTGATCTTGAGGAAAGAAAGGGAATTGACTGGAGGTTAGTAAACTGCTCTCAGAATTTTGATTATCTGGTAGAGATGGATTGAATGACCCTCAGTGGAGGAGAGATTACTGAGTGATACTGATAGAGGGAAACCCTGGAAGTAGCAATGAGGAGTAAGGAGTATTCTGCATCCTCTACCTCAATCAGAACGATGAGTGAAACCAGCAAGTGCTGGAAGGGTAGCCAGGGAGGCTGTGTCATCAGGAGGGAGTCAGATCTCAGTGAGAGCCAAAAGACAGAAGAAGTAGGAGAGAAAAAAAGACAAAAGCAAATTTGTTACTTAGGGTGCAGGCATTCCGGAGAGCACAGTAGAAGGATTAGGTAGATTTAAAGTGGAATATTGAGAGGGCAGGGTTGAGGGGGAATGGAATAAGGGAGTGGATTGTGAAGGATAGAGAGAAGTATTGGAATAATCACATTTAGGGGTTAATACCTACATATTTACATGTGGTCTCTCTTGGCGACCTTGGAAGGTCCTCAGAAGGCACGGACTCTTCCACCTTTGTCTTTGTATCTCCGAGGACTAGCACAGTATGTAACACGTGTTGGTGTTTCATAAATGCTTGCTGATTGACTGATGGCTCAGACATCTTCAGTGGGTCCCCATTGCCTCTTTGATGAAATGCAAATTCCTCAGCTAGGTTTTGGGAGTGTTTCATATTCTTGCTCTAGCTTCTCTTTCCAGATTTGTTCCATGTGATTCTCTTTCCCACACCATAGTGGCAGTCAGACTGGCCTACTTTCTTCTGTTCCCTGAACTCATTATTGAGTTCACTCTTCATTCTCATGTCCAGGCTGTTCCTTATTTTTGAATTTTACTTCCTCCTCACATTTATCTCAATTAAATATTAAACAAATTTGTTGTTTAGTATCACATGGACAAAATTTAAGTCAAAGCTCATGGTGTGGTGAGCAAGCATTTACTAAGCTCCTAATATGTACCAGGAATTATACCAAATGCTGATGTAGTAGGTGGGAAAAAAAAAAAGTTTTGTACATGTAGGTTGGAATCATGGCTCCAGTACTTGGCAGCAAAATGACCTTGGGCAAGTTTCTTAGCCTCTCTGAGTCCCAGATTCCTCATCTCTAAAATGAAGGCATTGGGTTAAATAATCTATAATGCTAGTATCTTTTGATTCTGTAAATATTTGTTTGATTGAATTATACCGAGTTACTTTCCTGAAGGCTTTTTCAATTCAATTGATTGCATACCCTTAACCAAAGGACAGTCATCAGCTCTCTGACAGAAGCTCCTCTGCTCATCAGGCCCCACTCCTATCTCCAGAACTCTGCTCCCTCACACGACTTTGGGAAGCCCTTTGTCAATTTATGCTGTTCCTCCTTTGAAGAAAGACTATTTAAACAAAAAGGCCCAACATAAAAATCCAACTGTGAAAGCTCTTTGAAACTAAATCACACATACCCATATGCATACACACACACACACACACACACACACACACATACCCATATGCATACACACACACACACACACACACAGAGATGTAACCACAAAACTAAATCAGAGATTTGTATTTTAAAAGGAACTTATACTTTAAATGACAAAGCAACAGAGATAATTAAGAACGGTGGTAGATAGAGCACTGGCCCTGGAGTCAGGAGGACCTGAGTTCAAATCCAGCCTCAGACCAAATACTTGACACTCACTAGCTGTGTGACCCTGGGCAAGTCACTTAACCCCAATTGCCTTAAAAAAAAAAACAGTGTCCCCTGAAAAGTGAAATAAACATGAATCAAGTCAAATTGCCAACTAGATTGTAAGATCTTAACCAGCTTCAAGGAAGCTTTCAGTTTGGGGCTGGTTGGAAGGCATTGCGGCAAATGATTAGACACCGTACTCAAATATATGACTAACAAATATTCTCCAATGGATCAAAAAGTATGTGCAAATAGTTTTCAAAAGAAAAAAAAGAAAAAAGGATTTCAAACTATGAACAACCATTTGAAAGATTGATCCAAGTCAATAATAATAAGAGAAATTCAGATCAAAGTAACTCCGGTTTCACCTCACAGCCAGCAAATTGGTGAAGATGACAACAAGTAGGAATCAATCGATGTTGGACAGGCTGCCAAAAGACAGAAGCATTAATAATACACTGTTAGTGCAATTGTGAAATGGTCCAACCATTCCAGAAAGCAATTTGGAATGATGCTAAGAAAACAACAAAGATGTCTACAATCAGTGACCCAGAGATTCCACTGCTAGACAGATATAACTCAAAGCAGGGTGAAAGCAGAAAGGTCCCATATGCACCAAAGCATTTGTAGCAACCTTTTTTTTTTTGTGATAGCAAAGACCAGAAAACAAAGTAAATGTCTACTGATTGGTAAATAACTTAAAACTGTGATCAATGGGGCAGCTAGGTGGCGCAGTGGATACAGCACCAGCCCTAAAGTCAGGAGGACCTGAGTTCAAGTGCAGCCTCATACCAAACACTTGACACTTACTAGCTATGTGACCCTGGGCAAGTCACTTAACCCCAATTGCCTTAAAAAAAAATAAAAAAAAACTGATCAATGAACACAATAAATTATTAGCGTACCATAAGAAATGGTAATTATGAAGATTTCAGAAATGCATGGGAAGAAATATAAATTGATACTAAGTAAACAAAAAACACATATGCCTAATGACTACAACAATCTAAATGGAATGAACAACAAAAACAAAAAGGATATTGAATGCTATGTAATTAAGAATAAAGAAACATCTTGCTGAAGGAGAGGTAAGAAAATATACTTTCTTTTCCTTCAGTGGAGACGGGGGGACGAGGTGTAGAATATGGTATATGCTATCAGACTCAGTGGATTTGTTGATTGCTTTTGCTGAGCTGTTTACTTTTTAATTTTTTTTTCTTCTTGCAAGGGATGGCATTCCTGAAAAGGAAGGGAGGGATGTATCAAAAATAAAGGTGGCATAAAAATTGAAGATACCAATAAAATTTAAAATTTATCAAAAAAATATCAACTTAATGTGCAGAAAAGAAGTTTGAGATGGAGGAAATAATTTTCCCGGCCCCTACTGAAAAGAACATGAGAAATTGTATTAAATAGAAAATTAAGTTTAGATCTGTGGCAATTTCAGATATTAATTCAAACCAATTTCTTAAAAAAAACCCCTCTGCTTTACATTTCAACACTTTGATGGCTCTGTGATCTCATAAAGATAAGGACTCTTTCCATCAATAAACCCTATAATCCATTTATGTTTGCCTATCTTATGTGACGTTTGTCAATATCCTCCCACAAACCTGCCAAAAGGATCCTACCCAGTGTTCTGGGGTGGGGGGGGGGAGAGATATATTATAGAATCATAGATTGAAAACTAGAAGAAATATGGGAGGGCCTCGAGTCTAATCCCTTCATTTCATAGAGGAGGAGACTAAGGCCCTAAGAAGTTCAGAGGCTTGCCCAAAGTCATGCATCCAGTTTTTGTGACCCTACATCTTCATGACTTCATGTCCAACTATACTCTATATACAATATAATATAGATCTGGCACTCTTTAAAAGTGGCAATGAAGCATGAGGGCTATCAATTTGTTATCCTTCACTCTTACTATGTGACCGGCCCACCTTTCTTTTTTTTTTTTTTGTTTCTTTACCAATGACATATTGTTCAGATGACATCCTTAAAGCTACTTCTCTGGCATAATTCTTCATTTATTGCACGACGCCCATGATTACTCCCTATCTCTTGATTACTCTTTGGGTAAGCCTCAGCTTCAAATCTTTGGAAAATGTAGTTGGTGTTCAATCACCCATAGCCTTACAACATCATCCATGTGTCATCTTTGCCCTCTATCTTTTATTAAACAAAGCAAGAAAAGACAGGGTTAGAAAATGTATTCCAGGGGCAGGTAGGTGGTGCAGTGGATAGAGCTCCAGCCTTGGAGTCAAGAGGACCTGAGTTCAAATTTGGCCTCAGACACTTGACACTTACTAGCTGTGTGACCCTGGGCAAGTCACTTAACCCCAATTGCCTCACCAAAAAACAAAGAACAAAAAACAAAAAACAAAAAACAAAAAAAAGAGTAGTTGGGGGCAGCTAGGTGATGCAGTGGATAGAGCACTGGCCCTAAAGTCAGGAGGACCTGAGTTCAAATCCTGCCTCAGACACATAAAACTCACCAGATATGTGACTCTGGGCAAGTCATTTAACCCCCAAATTGCCTCACTAGAAAAAATGCATTCCAGTGTCAGAATTCTCCATTTCCCCCTAATTATTTCAACCCAACACCATTTATTCTCTAGGTATCAGCAATAGAATTCCATTACATAGTATGGAAATCCAAGAATCCTCTTAAGTTGGTAAGAAGAAGGTGAAAAGGCATTTTTTTCCCTCGATTTTGACCTTTCTTTTAGTTGTTGTTGATTTTTTTCTTAGAGTTAGAAGTAATTTTGTTGGCTCTGTTCAATGGATACATTCTCAAAACTCTTCTGATTGATGATACTGAATCCCACTACCCTTTGTAGACTGAAATTGGCTTTGTTTTATTTATATATATATATATATATATATCACATATATGTATGTATTATATATAATTTATTTATATTATTTATTTTATTTATATCATTTATATTTATATTATATATATATATATATAAACAAAAGACATGTTTATAGGAGAGATGACACCCATGTGAAGTTTACTGATTGACAAAGAGATAGGTAGGTATGAGAGGTGACTGTTAAGAAAGCAGCCTTTCATGGGCAGCTAGGTGGTGCAGTGGAAAGAGCACCGGCCCTGGATTCAGGAGGACCTGAGTTCAAATCCAGCCTCAGATACATAACACTTACTAGCTGTGTGATCCTGGGCAAGTCACTTAACCCCATTGCCTAGCAAACAAACAAACAAAAAAAAGCAGCCTTTCATATACGCACAACTGAGTGTTAGCAGCTATTTTAGCTCTCATACGATCTGTCAGCTCCCTTTCAAATGAGATGTTTCTATTGTCTACCTTGCACTAAAAAGCTGCAGAGTATCCAATTCAGCGAAGTCTTATATTTGCAAAGATTGAATAAGGAAGGGGAAAATGGGCAGAGCTGAAAGGAAAAGGTAATGACTCTACTCTCTGCTCTCACAACTGACCCAACTGAAATCAGCAGAGTCATGGGGAGCTATGAGGTTGATTGGCCTAACGTTATATAGTAAGCGAAGTGCCTGGGACTAAAGACCATGTCACCTGACTCCAGGTACAATGCTTTGTTTCCCCACTGCACGACACCCCTTCATGCATCTCCCCATTCCTTTCTTGAGCATTTATTGTGTGCCAAACACTACTGATAATATTATTCCATCCTTCTTTGAAACAATAGTAGGAGAAACACCTGGATTGGAGTGCTAACTGTGACTTTGGTATTCCAGTATGGTGCCCACTCTATGAATGATTATCAAGCTGAGCTAGTCTTAACAATCCCTTGAAATAAAGTCAGGCTATTGAAATTGATCTAATAAGTTGCATGTAAAGATTTAAGTACTGTATGTAATTTCACTCTATTACAGGCCATTATAATAAAACATAGGCCTCTTATTTCAATTTTTACAGCACTCATTTTCCTGAGAACCTGCTTGATGGTAAAAATGAAGGGCTATTGATAAAATTTCTCCAACCTGATCTGATTTGCAAAGTATTTATGGAGACCTCAGCTATCAAAGAGTATTAAATGTGCTTTTGACTTGATTATATATTCCTAAAAGACATTTTCAATTCAATTCAGTTAGTCAGATGCTTATTAATCAAGCAACAAATGAGCATTTACTTAGTGTCTACTATGTGCCAGGCACTGTTAGGTGCTGGCAGTTCAAAGACAAAGGAGATCACACTCTACTGGGTAAAATTTAATATCGTATTATTACACATTGCTATATTGTAACAGAGGCAGCTAGGGGTTATGGCTAGAAAACTGCCCTCAAAGTTAGGAAGACCTGACTTCAAGTTCCACCCATAACCCATACTGGCTGCATGACCCTGGGCAAGTCACAATGTTCAGGCAGCTCTCTCAAACGAAACTAAAGAGCATGTACTGACCTGAATTGGTAGAGGGAGAAAGCAACAGAATCACTCATCTAATCTTTCTCTGTGTTGTTATTTCTTGAAATATATTTAGATTCATCAGAATTTTTGGAGTATTTTATATAAATATATGTCAAATATCTAGAAGTCATTTTTTAAAACAAATTCAACTATTTGGGAGACAGTTGAAAACTAGAAAAGAAAGTATTGATAAAAGTTCCTTCTTTAAGCAAATAAAACTAATTTCTCGAAGCTCATTCACTTATAAAAATCCATCCTGGGATCAGCCCTCTCTCTGCTGAAGGCAAGTTAACTGGTGATACCCTGGAAAACCCCAGTGCAGAGACTCTACTATTCCAATATTCTAATTAGAACTTTGGACTTTTAGTTAACGAAGCTCTCTTACCTAGTATTCTTTGTGCCATATAGGCAGCAATCTTCTACTTATCTAATCTTGTGATTCAGAACCTTAATCTTCACTAGTTTAAAAAAAATCCTTTTCTCCTGTTACCATCTTGCCAAAATCAAATCCTTATCCAAATCAACTCTAACTCCCTATTCCTATCCAACCCTGCCTGTTTCCTTCTTTTGTATCCTTTGGAACACTCTATTCTATTATTAACAAACACTCATATCCTCAATTTTTTCCACTTAACTTCTTTCCATCATGTCTCTTGTCACTCTGTTTTTAGTTATATTGGAGGAAAAGGTAATATTGAAGAGATGTTACAAGACTGACTGGCCAACGATGGATCTGAAGACAAACTCTCCCATTACAAGGCCTCACCTCTGAGCTTATTTGGACTAGGGGAACATGACACTGTGAAGGGGAGTCAAGATATTCCCATAATCTTCCCCAATTGATAAATGCTCAAAGGATATGAGTAAGCAGTTTTCAGATGAAGAAATTAAAACCATCTACAGTCATATGAAAAAATGCTCTAAATCACTATTGATTAGAGAAATGCAAATCAAAACAACTCTGAGGTACCACATCACACCTATTAGATTGTCCAACATGACAAAACAGGAAAATGATAAAAGTTGGAGAAGATGTGGGAAAATTGGAATACTAATGCTTTGTTGGTGGAGTTGTGAAATGATCCAATCATTTTGGAGAGCAATTTGGAACTATGCCCAAAGGGCTATAAAAATGTGCATACCCTTTTACCCAGCAATAGCACTTCTAGGGCTATATCCCAAACAGATCATACAAATGGGAAAAGGACTCACGTGTACAAAAATATTTATAGCAGCTCTTTTTGTGGTGGCAAAGAATTGGAAATTGAGAGGATGCCAATCAACTGGGGAATGGCTGAACAAGTTGTGGTATATGAATGTAATGGAATACTATTGTGCTATAAGAAATGATGAGCAGGCAGACTTCATAAAAACTTGGAAAGATTTGTATGGACTGATACTGAGTGAAGTGAGCAGAACCAGGAGAACATTGTACACAGTAACAATCACGTTGTGCAATGACTAATATTGATAGACTTAGCCCTTCTCAGCAATGCAAGAATCTAAGACTTCTCCAAAGGTCTCATGATGGAAAATGCTATCTACATCCAAAGAAAGAACTATTGAGTTTGAATGCAGATCAAAGCATACTATTTGCTATTTTTTTCTTCTGTTTTGTTTTCTCTTTCTTGTGATTCCTCCTATTGGCTCTAATTCTTCCTTACAACATCACTAATATGAAAGTATGTTTAATAATAATGCATATGTATAGCCTATATCATATTGCATGCTGTCTTGGGGAGGGAGGTGAAGAGGGAGGGAGAGAAAAATTTTAAACTCAAAAGCTTATGGAAGTGATTGTTAATAAATCAAAATAAATTAATAAAAAAGATTCCCATAATCTCTGGCTCATTATACACCTGCCTCAGAGTAAGATTCTGGGAAGAGCCTCTTAAACAAAGCTAAGATTTGGCTCATGTGTAGGGTCTCCTTGAACAGATTCAACAAGGTACTCAGTGTACAAGGTAGATCAGGTAATAGGATGGCTATTTTGTTTCCTTCCACTATGAAAGAAGTGTTTAACTGTATTATGGTCAGTTCTGGACATTACCATTTAAGAAGGAAAGGGGAAAAGAACAAGCATTTATTACATATCTATCATGTGCCAGGCACTGGTTATGTATTTTACAGACATCATTTCATTTCATCCTCACAAGAACCCTGAGATATGGGTGCTAACATTACCTTTATTTTACAGTTGAGGAAACAGAGGCAGACAGAAGCTAAGTGACCTGCCTAGGGTCATATAGCTAATAAGTCTCTGAGGTCAACTTTGAACCCAAGTCTTCCTGACTGTAGGCTGAGGGTTCTATCCACTGTGCCACTTATCTGCTTCTAGAAGAAGACTGATAAACTAGAATGCATTTAGAGGAATGAGTACAATCAGCATTGTAAAGGGTCTCAACTCCATCCAAATGAGGAATAGTTGAAGGAATCCCCTTCAGGGAGGACATGGTAACTGTCTTCAAACATTTGCAATGCTGTCATATGGAGGAACAATTAAATTTGTTCTGTTGGGCCCTACAGGGCAGAAACAGGAGTGATGCTTAGAATTTGCTAAGAAACAAATTTAGTTTTGATATCAGGAAATGTGTTCTATCAATTTGTGACCCATGACAAATGATGCTGAAGTGGAATGTGCTGCTTCAATAAGAAATGAGCTCCCACCCCTTGGAGATCTTCTTGTAGAGGCTAATTGACCACTTGTCGGCCAGCCCTTTCTCTTATGTAAGTAATAGAATGAGGAGCAGGGCAGTTTTTTTGCTCCCTGATATTACTTCCAGTCCCTCCCTTTGAATCCCATACCTTCACTCAGCAATCTCCCCTTCTTTTTCATTCATATCATCTGATTACATCCCCCTATACAAGTCATTGTTTGCTATCATTAACCCTTCTCCCTCAGTGATTTCAGTCAATCACTCAGTCAATAAGCATTTATTAAGCACCTAATATTTACCAGGCACTGGTCTAAGCACTGAGGTTACAAAGAAGAGCCAAATTATGATTGTTGCTTTCCAGGAGCTCACATTCTCATGCTGGAGACAACCTGTAAATCACTGGTCTCAAGCTCATGGCCCCAGGATCCAAGCATGATCCATTTCTATGTGAGTTTGACAGCACTGATATAAATAACTATGTTTATGCATACAGAGTAGATGGAAAGTAATATGGGAGGGGAAGGCATGAACAGTATAGGAGGATGGTGAAAAGTCTCCTGCAGAAGGTAGGATTTGGGTCTAGTCTTGAAGGAATCCAGGGAACTGTGAGACAAAGATGAGGGAGTAGAGCATTCTAGATGTGGGGAACAGTCAATATAAAGGCCTGGTGACTAGATATAGAGGATCATGTTTGAAGAAATGCAATTAACCCCCCGTCACTAGATTACAGAGTACATGGAAGGAAGTCAAGGGTAAGAAGTTGGAAATGAAGGAAGCGATGAGTTTATGAAAAACTTTGAATAACAATTTGATTCTGGAGGTAATAAGAAGCTTCTGGAGCTCACTGAGCAAAAGCGTAACATGGTCTGACCCATGCTTTAGAAAAATCCCCTTAGAGAATGGATTGGAGTGAAGAGAGACTTCAGATAGGGAGACCAACCAGGAGGCTTTTATAAGTAGGCCAGGCAAGTAGTGAGGAGGGCCTGAACTAGGGGTGTGATTGTGTGAGTACAGGGAAGGAAAAATATATATGCAAGACACCATGAAGATAGAACTGCAAAGATCTGACAATTAATGGGATATGTGGGATGAATAAGAGCGAGTTGTCGTGGCTGACACCAAGCTTGTGAGCCAGAGTGATTATGTTGATATCCTTAGTAATAAGGAAGTCTAGAAGAAGAAAAGATTTAGGGAGGAAAAAAAAACCAGTGAGTTCTGCTCTAAACGGATGAGTTCAAGACACCAAAGGGACATCCATTCTGAGATGTCCATAAAAGTAGGTTGTGATACATGACTATAGCTCGGGAAAGAGTAGGGCTGAATGTGTAGTACTGGGAATCATCTGTATAGGGATGATAATTGAAGCCATGGGAGCTGATGAGGTCTCCGAGTGAGATGGTATGGAAGAGAAGAAGGCCAAGGATAGAGCCTTGGCAAACATCTACAGTTAGTCAAGATGATGTGGATAAAGACCCCACAAAGGAGATGGTGGAGTGGTTGGACATACAAGAAGAGAACCTGGAGAGAGTAGCGTAATATCGTAAAAGCCTAGAGAGGAAATGGTATCTCGGGAGAGAAGATGATCAACAATATCAGATGCAACAGGGTTCAAGGCAGTTGGGGATTCGAAACTGGCCATTCAAATTTTTCAGCAGCTAGCTCAGAATCCCAGAACTTCGGAGTTGGAAGGGACTTTGGAGGCTATCCACTCCAAACACTAACTGGACAAGAGCTCTATGACAGCATCACTATTGCCTCTAGGATAAAATACAAATTCCACTTTGGTTTGTAAAACTCTTTATAATCTGGTTGCAACCTATCTTTCCAGGATGATTGGACATCACCCCACCCTTCCCCTTTACCTGTATCCTACACAGCCAGCCATACTGGCCTATTTGCTGTTCCAGGTACACATTATTCCATATCTCGTCTCCTTGCCTTTCACAGGCTGTCTTCCATGCTGGGCATGTTTTCTATCCTCATTTCTGCCTCTTGGAAAACCTTCAAGTTTCTGATTAAAGGCCACCTCCTTCAAAAAAGCTTTTCCTGATTTTCTCAATTTTAACATCCACCTAGATTCTTTAGATTTTGTATGTTTTTTGTGTTTACCAATCTGTGATCATTTTGTATTCTCCACTCCCAATACAGTGTAA
>NW_020948996.1:0-1211 GCF_900497805.2 Vombatus ursinus | reverse complement strand
AAAGGGTTTATGAACCTCTGATCTCTTCACACTGAGTAAGGGACTTGGGTTCAAATGCTAGCTCTACTCCTTCCTACCTATGAGGCTCAGGGTAAATCACTTTAACTCTCTTCGCCTCAGGTTCCTTCTCTATATGGCGGCGGGAGATGAGAGGGGTGGCTGGCCTCTAAATTAAGGCCATTTGCGTAAGCTCCCTCTTCTTTCCTCTTCCTCATCTCATGTCATTCAGATTCCTTCTGCCACGCACTCCTCCACTCCTGTCTCACATGAAGAGGAAGCCTTACTCTTTACCAAAGCCGACCCCTCTACCTGCTCGATCGATCTCATTCCATCTTGTCTCCTCCAACAGATTGCCCCCTCTGTCGTCCCCACTCTCTCACTTATTCTCAGTCTCTCCCTTCCTACTGGCTCCTCCCCTACTGCCTTCAATCATGCCCAAGTCTCCCTCATCCTGAAAAAAAACCTTCACTGGATCCTTCTATCCCTCTAACTGTCATCCTAGATCTCTTCTGTCCTTTGTGGCTAAACTCCTTGAAAAGGTCTTCCACAATAGGCGCCTCCACTTTCTCTCCTCTCTCTCTTCTTAACCCCTTACAATCTGGCCCCTCACTTCATCGTGCTACTGAAACTGTTCTCTCCCAAACTGCCGACGGTCTCTTAATTCCCAAATCCAATGTCTTGCTCACAATCCTCATTTTCCTCGACCTTTCTGCAGTCTTGGCCACTGTTGAGGGTGCTCTGGTCTTCTCTCTAGGTTTCTGGGACACCCCTCTCTCTTGGTTCTCCTTCTACCTAAGAGTTCCTGCATTTCCTTTGCCAGAACCTCATCCGGATCATGCTCTCTAACTGTAAGTGTTCCTCTAGTTTCTGTCCTGGGCCCTTTTCTCTTCCTCTACACTACTCCCTCCACTCGGTGATCTCATTAGCTCCCATGGATTTAATTACTATCTCTGTGCTGACAGTTCTCAAAATCTACTTATCCTGCCTCAGCTTCTCTGTTGACCTCCAAATTCACAGCTCTAACTGTCTTTCAGGTTCCTTCTCTATATGGCGGCGGGAGATGAGAGGGGTGGCTGGCCTCTAAATTAAGGCCATTTGCGTAAGCTCAAAATCTAAAGGAGATTCAGGACTGTGTTCCAAAGACAGAGGATGGCGGACCAGAGAGTAGGTCAAAAAGCCCTCTATCTCAACTGCATTAGGAGACAAGTAGT
>NW_020948995.1:0-1173 GCF_900497805.2 Vombatus ursinus | reverse complement strand
TCATAGAGTAGAGCAGAGGCCAAGAAAGGAGTAAACACCTCACCTTTAGCCATACCAGCTTGGAAGAACTGAAAATATATATGCTTAGTTCAGTACCTGGCAAGTAGTAGGCACTAAGTAAATGCTTATTAATTGACTAGAGTCTTTTTAAAGATGTCTCAATTCCAAAATATGACTTTGCTTTAAATCTCTCTGTAGAGGTTTTAAGAAGCTTTATACATATGTAGTGAGAACTTAAGTGTTTTCTTCTTCCAATATTTTCATTATGCAGCAATTAGAGGTGGGGCGTTTATTCCTCCCTATGCCTGACTGATGATGAGAAGCAATCTTAGGTAATTCAAATACCTTTTCCATCAACCCAATTGTATCCCCCCCCAAAAAAAAATTGCAGGCCTTGAGAGACATATAAGGAGAAATTGATTTACTCTAGTTTTTAGATTGGTGGTAAGTATTAAAAAAAATTGATAGTTGAAAGGTACTTCAGTCAGCCATCTACTCCAACTCATTCACAAAAGGAATACACACTGTGAAATATTTGACAGATGTTGCTCTAATCTTCATTTAAAGAATTTCAATTGGGGTGGAGCCAAGATGGTGGAGTAAAAGCAGTGACTTGCTTGATCTCTCCCCTAAACCCCTCCAAATACCTATAAAAATGTCTCTAAAGAAATTCCAAAGCCACATAACCCATAAAAAGACAGAGTGAAACCAATTTCCAGACCAAGACAAACTGGATGGTTGATCAGAAAGGTATATTGTGCCAGGCTAGGAGAAGAACACAATTCTGCTTGGGCGCAAAGTCAAAACAGGCCTCAGTGAACCTGGAGCAGGCCTCAGAGGACTGAGCTGTAGCAGTTTACAGACTTCCCAAACCACAAACACCAAAGACAAAAGGTCAGTAGGAAAAGTCTGTGACCCCAGTGAGAGAGAAGCTTGGTCCCAGCTCCAGGCCTGGTGCATGGCCCTGGGGCAGTGGCTGTATCTGGAGCTTGTGGTCCAAAGACTGAGGGGGAATCCAGTGGTTGATCAGAGGGGGATTTGAGGCATCTCTTTGCTAGAGCAGGGTTCTCTTGCTTTGCTCATGCTTAGATCTCTGTCACAGTTCTAGGTGGTGGTCCTGGGCAAAGAGGAGTGCTGGCATGGTGGAGCTTGTAGTGGTGGTGGAGAGGATAT
>NW_020948994.1:0-1847 GCF_900497805.2 Vombatus ursinus | reverse complement strand
AGAGAGAGAGAGAGAGAGAGAGAGAGATAATTATTGCACAGTTTATATTACTTGGCAGAGATTTAGGAAAGAAAGCACTTTTTAAAATGCAAAGCTCTAAAGAGAAAGAGCTATGACTAAATGAGAGAAGAATACTATGTAAGAGCCATTATCATCCCCTGCAGGAGTGATTGCTTTCTATGACTGCTTAGAGCCCCCACTGTCCAGGGCCCAAAAAGCAGCTGTTTCCCATGGCAAACAAGGCTTGGAGGTGGGGGTGGACCCTGCATACCTGAACTCTGAGACCCAAGATCATAAAAGACTCTGTTAGATGCCTCCAGGACCCAGGAAATAGGTGCTTCCTGGGAGGGTCAAATCCTGGAGATTTTCAGTGCATGCTTTCAGGCAAATCTGGTTCCTGTGCCCCTGGAATCCCAAGAACCGTCCCATAAATTCCAGGGGCCCCGAAGCCCTGGTGAGAATAGCTGAATGCAGGCATGCCTCTTCCCCTGCTGGGCCTCAGATTTCTTTTTTAAAAAGCCAAGGTAATAGACTAGATGAGCTCTAAGGGCCCTTCCAGCTCCTACACTTTATTGTTCTGATTTCTAGGGAAAAGATTAAGGAGGAGACCCAGTGCCAGTACTAATAGCTAACATTTAAATAACCCTTTTAGGTTGCAAAGTGGTTTACATATATCATCTCATTTAATCCTCACAATAACCCTATAAGGTAGGTATTATTATCTCTGTTTTATTGCTAAGGAAAGTGTGACTGAAAGACTCATCAGGCTCGTACAGCTAGGATCTGAGGAGAGATTTGAACCCAGGTTCTCTGCTTCGAGAGCCATCCCTCTTTCCATTCTATGGGAAGCAGCATGGCATGATGGGCAGAGTGGTAAACTGAGAGTCAGGAATCCTGGGTTCAAATCTCTCCTCAGATCCTAGCTGTACGAGCCTGATGAGTCTTTCAGTCACACTTTCCTTAGCAATAAAACAGAGATAATAATACCTACCTTATAGGGTTATTGTGAGGATTAAATGAGATGATATATGTAAACCACTTTGCAACCTAAAAGGGTTATTTAAATGTTAGCTATTAGTACTGGCACTGGGTCTCCTCCTTAATCTTTTCCCTAGAAATCAGAACAATAAAGTGTAGGAGCTGGAAGGGCCCTTAGAGCTCATCTAGTCTATTACCTTGGCTTTTTAAAAAAGAAATCTGAGGCCCAGCAGGGGAAGAGGCATGCCTGCATTCAGCTATTCTCACCAGGGCTTCGGGGCCCCTGGAATTTATGGGACGGTTCTTGGGATTCCAGGGGCACAGGAACCAGATTTGCCTGAAAGCATGCACTGAAAATCTCCAGGATTTGACCCTCCCAGGAAGCACCTATTTCCTGGGTCCTGGAGGCATCTAACAGAGTCTTTTATGATCTTGGGTCTCAGAGTTCAGGTATGCAGGGTCCACCCCCACCTCCAAGCCTTGTTTGCCATGGGAAACAGCTGCTTTTTGGGCCCTGGACAGTGGGGGCTCTAAGCAGTCATAGAAAGCAATCACTCCTGCAGGGGATGATAATGGCTCTTACATAGTATTCTTCTCTCATTTAGTCATAGCTCTTTCTCTTTAGAGCTTTGCATTTTAAAAAGTGCTTTCTTTCCTAAATCTCTGCCAAGTAATATAAACTGTGCAATAATTATCTCTCTCTCTCTCTCTCTCTCTCTCTCTTTTTAACCTGGGCCTTGGATTTTCATCAGTATAGGGAACCTTTTTCTGTAACTGGAGAGATGCCTGGGGACACTGAGAGGAAAAGTGACTGGCCCAGGATAAAAAGAGAGAGAGAGAGAGAGAGAGAGAGATAATTATTGCACAGT
>NW_020948993.1:0-1153 GCF_900497805.2 Vombatus ursinus | reverse complement strand
GGGGGGGGGGGGGGCATGGTTCTCTTTGTACCTTTCTTTGTGCCTCCAGTGCTAGCAAAATGGCTGGCACATAGTCGGTGCTTAATAAATGCTTGACCTGTCTTGGCAAAAGACTTGATGTGACTTGGGGAGAGGGAGTTGGTAACTTCCTATATAGTATAATCCTTTCCAAGATCTAAGTTTTAGCCAAAAGTCACTGTTCTATACAATGGTGGCATTTCCCCAAATCACCTTTGAAATTACTGTGTGTGTTTGAATTTGATCAGAATGTATCTAATGTGGGAAGTCATTTAAATGAAGTAAGCAATGAAGTCACCTAGTGGAAGTTTAGCCCTAGAAGCCTTTGGAATTTTCTGTCTTTCTCCACCGTTCTGCTCCTCCTTTTAACCCCCTCCATGTTGGAACTTGACGGCTTTGTCTCTCAGACTAAACTCAGCAATTCCTCCCCTAGAAAAAGACTCAGGTAAGTTCTTGAGTTTTAAAGCCTTCTCTATGAAGAGACCAAGTAAGAGTAAATGGGAAGAGATTTCAAAGAACAGCAAGAAATTAAGTAGAAGCTATTAATAAAGTTTCAAACAAGTTTTGCTCCAGATAAGCCAACAATGCAGCCAGAAATGATCAAGAGTTGACTATAGGGACATTCACTTCAAGGAGATAATAAAATTTCTTTTGGAAAAATGGGCCCTTTACTGCATGCTATTCAGTGTTCATATTCATTCATCCATTCAATAAATATTCAAAGAATATCTATTTCTATGTGCCCAGCACTGTAATCTGTACTATGGGAATACAAAGAAAAAACAGTTCTTTTATTGGAGACCAGACTGTCACACATAAAAAGTTAAATAATGCAAATTTATGCCAAGTATCAAATAAATAATATAAACAACAAGAGCCATAGGCATTCAAAGGAGAGCAGAGAACATGTTTTAGGCAAAAGTTGAACTAGATGACCCCTGAAGTCCTTTTCAACCCAGAGACTCTAGGATATCTTATAATGAGGTAGTTGGGAACATTTTTACAAAGGGTAAGTGATATAGGCTGGGCCTTGAAGGATATTTGAATAGGCAGCAAGAAGGGGAGAGTGTATTCCACGTAGCAGGTACAGTAGAAGCAAAAGTGCACTGGCATGAATGATCAAAGAGTGGAACCA
>NW_020948992.1:0-5120 GCF_900497805.2 Vombatus ursinus | reverse complement strand
TGAGGATCAAAAGAGATTAAGTGAATGACATGTTTGTAAACTTCAAACATGAGAGAAATGTCAGCAGTTATTATGCAAAATTCTACTCAATTGTCATTTAATTCCCTTCTCCTAAGGAGGCACTAGTGGGAGTTAGGTGTCAGGAAGGCACAAGGGTAGACTACAAAGGCAAGAATGGATTTAGGTTCAGGGAACCTGGCTTCCAATCCAGAGTTTGCGCCTTATTACTATGTTTGTGATCTTGAGCAAGTCATTGTAAAATGAAGATGTCTGACCAAATGATCTCTACAGTGTCTAAGACAATACAGCCTATATACTTCCTAAGATCTCCTCTCAATGGGTGATTGTATTCATAGTGACGGCAGCTCATTTTTAGTGTTGATATATTTTGGATTCAGTTACAGATTTTCTTTAGTTAGGAAGGTGGGTATATAGGTCTTTAGTCTTTGCAGGCTTCCTCAGCTCCCATCCCCCAAACGGAGACTCTCCTTTCAAATATAGTTAAACCCAAATGATGGGAAATCCAATAACTATATTTACCATTGCCTCATAGGGATATGATTCCTCTGTATCAATGCCTGCATTTCTCTTCACATATTCAAAGGCATTATCCATTAAACCTCCGTAACAGCCTCAGTTGCCGTCATTCGTAATGTAGT
Organism: Vombatus ursinus; assembly: GCF_900497805.2. Lineage (NCBI taxonomy): Eukaryota > Metazoa > Chordata > Mammalia > Diprotodontia > Vombatidae > Vombatus > Vombatus ursinus. The sequence continues at coordinate 4,461 of NW_020948992.1, read as the reverse complement.
CAATCAAATTCTGTTCACTAAGTGAAACAAGTTTGCCTGTTTCATGGAACCACTGGCCTTCCAGGCAACCAGTAGCACTAAATGCCCAGCAAGAACCACATCGACCCTGCAAAAGTCAAAATGTAGCACTGGGTAGTATACAAGTTAATCTTACTTATCTTTTTCAGACAGATGTAAACAGTTTTAAATGTGGAAAGGAACTCAGTCACAGATCTGAGATGAAGTCCCATTATTTAAGAGACTATCAATCTTAAGTTTCGCTGAGTTTTATCTGGGTCATCTGTGGTTCAAGCTTACACAGTTTTTCATACCTGATTCTTAACAGGAGTGACGTAGCCCTTGTCTCTCCAGTCTACAGATTTAGGGATCTGTACAAAGTGAGGTTCACGAAACAGAGTTCCTTTGTACTTCCTTTGAAATCTGTTTTGTCTAAAGCCATTCATCACTTGTCTGAATTCCTCATTGGTCTAAAATGAAGAGAAAGATGATTTATATGAAGCATATTGGGAGCAAAAGAAAACTGACTACTCACACTATTAACATCAGATTGTTACAACACACCCACCATATCGCCAAACTTGTTCATTTCCATCTGGAAACTATGTTTGCCAGCCTTGTACTCTTGATTGTGCTTTTCAATCATTCTCATCTTCTTCTCCATGTTGCTCTCCTCCAATGATCTTCAGTCTGGAAGCAAGTGCAAAAATGTAAAGTTCAATAACCTTCTGCTTATATCATTACACATGCAAGTGAAACTATCCTCAGACCAAATGCACTATCAATCACTTGGTTAGCATCCAGTTGGGATGGTGACCACATCCAAATGTTGCTGTCCCAGAAGGGTTTCCAAGCTCTGATGCTAGACATCCCTACCCTTTGAACTTTGGTGGGAAAAGCAACAGTCTTGAGCAAATGAAGCTCTTGTCTGGGTAATTTTTGGCTTCTGGGGAAAGGCTATTTCATTAGTCCACCTTGGACATGTGGTACTTAATACATCTGGGGAAAAAAGTAGCTTAAATCTTACCACTGCATAGGTCCTTCTATGTTGTGACTTCCATTGGTACCATTTAGCATCTAAAGTCCGGTCAAGTTCTGGAACAGCAGCTACTATCCCCAAGCATAGGCAAGCTAAACACACATACAAATTCATGTTTCAAGCCTTAAGGGGAAAAAAGGAAGGGAAGAGTTAGAAAATGTGTATGATTGAAACTCAAGCCAAACCAAAATCCAAGCTCTTGTTTCTTTGGGAAATAAACCCAATATTCCCAGTGGAAAAACAAATTTCATTCCACCAAATATTCATACATTATTTAGTTATGTGTTCAGTATTGTGTGTGGGGTGGGATGGAGTGAAGGTAAATATGAGATGTAATGCTGATCTAGAGTTTTTCAGGGAGTTCAGACATAGATACAAAAACATTAAACCAGAGACACTGCTCAATAAAGTGCCAATATTAATAGTACAAATAATAAAAACTGGCATCCTGTTCAAAGTAACAATTTTAAAAGCTGAAATGCTCCTAAATTTTATGGCAGTGGTTCCCAAAATGGAAGCAAAGGTCTGACCACAGTGGGTTAGAGGCAGGTGGCACAGTGAATAGAGTGCTGGACCTAGGGTTAGGAAGACCTGAGCTCAAATTCTGCCTCAGACACTTAGTAATTGCTGTGGGGCTGTAGGCAAATCACTTAAACACTCAGCCTCAGTTTCTTTATCTGTAAAATGGGGATAATAACAGCACCTACCTCACAAGGGTGTTGTGAGGATAAAATGATATAATATTTGCAAAGGACTTTGGAAACCTTAAGGCACCAGCTATTTTTAAAAAATTATTACCATGATTAACCTCAGAGGCTGACGTCTGATCAAATCCTACTTCCTGACTGTCAACCTACAAGGCTTGTCTCTAATACAATTACACTAGTAATCTCTTACTCAACCTTCTCTCTCAGGTTCCCAAACTACCCCAACTAAAGGCAGCTATGATGAAACTAGTACCAAGGAGCACCATTTGAGAAAATGGGGGAAGGGAGGGAGTTGTAGCTGCAGCAGTGACTAGTAAAAGACTCTTATCTCTATTCCTGTGAGTCCCACAGGAGGAGGTAAGGGTGTTCGGGATATGCACATTTTATTACATTATCTTTCTCCTCCAACCCACTTGTTTTCCAAACTATGACAGCTATTATTGTCAAGGATACCACTGTCCCTCCTAAGCTCTCAACCTCAGTCTGACCTTCAACTTTCCCTCACCCCAGATATCCAATCAGTTGCCAAAGCATCTTTCTCTTTGGTCTTCACAAAAGCCTAGTTCAGGTCCTAATCACCTCTCCAATGGACTTTAGCAATAGTCTTCTAATTCATCACATGGCACTGAGTCTTCCTCCATTCCATCCTATCCTCACACAGCAGGCAAATCATTCTAAAGTGACCATTTTGCTCTTTATTATCTCCCGTACACTCCAGTTTTTCTATTGCCCCTAGGATTATATTATTTCATTTTTATGTTATACTTTAAATTTTTCTATTTGTGTTTATTAGCACAGGAGTACATGTATAATTTATAGAAGTAAATGTACATATGTATTGAGCAAGTGCTCACAAATTTTTTTTCCTGATGGGGAGTGTGTTGTAGCAAAAGTCTGCAGATTACTGCTTTATTGAGGGAAGGAACTGTCTTTTCACTCTTTATAACCTCAGTATTTAGCACAATGTCTGGCACATAATAGGTAATAAGCAAATGTTTTTCTTAAAGCCACTACAACATTTCTAAGCCTCTCCCCAAACCTAATCACCAAATGCACCTTCTCCAGAACTCAAAACAACCCCATTTCTCAAGAGCATAACCAAGCAACATACTAGCCTAGAATAAAGCTAGATTTGACATCAGGGTGACATGGATTCAATCCTGACCTCTGTCACTATGATATGGGCATATATGGGCATGTCACTTCACTCCAGGACCTCAGTTTCTCTAAGGTCCCTTCCAACTCTAAATTTGATACTACAAAGTCTAAAGGTAAGGCTTTACAGTCAGCTGCTGAAGGAGGGAGTGGGAGAGGACAAAATCCTTTTCTGTCTTTTCTACACCAGAATGAGATAGCCACCTCCAGACTTTCAGATCCTATCAGGTTTAGATCCAAAGGCCCTGCAAGCCAAAATCCATCTTTTACAAGTACAAGGATAGGGAAGCAGGTCACACAAACTCTGGGCATCTAAACCTTCTGCATCCTAAAACAATTTCTTGCTTGCCTCTCTCCTAACAAGGTCCACCTCTCCAATCTGGGAAAGGAGGTCAGGTGGGAGTATCCATGTGAGCTAGGATCCCAGCCAGGCAGATGGGACTTGGCTAGAGGCCAGAAGCCAGCTTTCCCAGCTTTAGGGCACCCGATGTGGGGGATTTTCAGGGCATTGTAAGGGGTCTTTCAAGTGGGCCCCAGGAGGGGAGCTCTTTTCCTCCTCCTCTGGAAGAGAGGGGTACACACAGACACAAGCCAGTACATTTACACTTCTCTAGCCCCCACCTCCCCCCCCCCAACCCCATGGATGTCTGCAGAGTTTGCAAGGAGAGGAAATCCAGAAGGCTCCAGGTCATCGGAGATGAATAAACTCGGAAAAGGGAGGGAGTACAGCCCCAGATCAGATCTGAGAAGAAAGTCACAGGTCTTCCTGGGGCAGGCCACTCCTCATCATCAAATCCATCCAAAAAGTGACCCTCTTCAATGCCCTCTCCTCCTTATCATCTCCTCTCCCATTAAGTGAGGGCCAAAAACACACCACAGCCTCCATAAGCTGCGGACTCAATAACCTGCGCTTCTATAATAGTAATGGTAATAAAAAGAAAGGCAAACATTCCTTTAACGTTTTTTAAGGTTTACAGAGGGCTCTACCGGCTCTACCACTTGAGCGGCCTAACAACCTTCCTGGGAAGTAGATGCTATTAACTTGTCCTGGTTTCACGCTGACTCCGTGAAAGGATGCATCGCCTTAAACTCAACCGCCACCCATTCCCCGTTCAGGTGGAACCCACAACACACACACACACACACACACACACACACACACACACACTCACACTCACACTCACACTCACAGCTGGCCAAGCTCTGCCCACTCAGCCGCATGTGCCAGCCGCAACAGGAAGTAACTCTTCCCCAACCATCCTCCTTCCCAAGCCCGGGCTCTGTCCCCCTCTTTCTCTCCTTCCCATCCCGGGGGTCCCCCGGAGCCTGAGGACTTTGCTCCTTTCTGAGCCCCTCCCCTCGGACCTGGGAGCTGCGGCTCTCCCAGCCCTCACCTGAGCGTCTCAGCGGCGGCGGGACCTGGGGAGAGCCGGACCTCTAAACAGACTTGAGGGTCTGGCCGGGAGATTGCTTAGCCCTGGGTCCGGTGGCTCCTCTTTTTATCCGAATGTCCCAAGACTAAGCCTGCCTGGTCCCACCTCTCGTCGTAGCCTTTGGCTGTGC
>NW_020948991.1:0-26006 GCF_900497805.2 Vombatus ursinus | reverse complement strand
GGGAGAGCCGGACCTCTAACAAAACTTGAGGGTCCGGGCGGGAGATTTGCTTAGCCCTGGGTCCGGCGGCTCCTTTTATGCCAATATTCTGGCTAAGCGTGCCTGGCCCCACCTCCGGTCTTGGCCATTGGCTGTGCCGGGATGAAGGGGTGGGGCCACTGGTGGGTCAGAGACTCCGTGGCGCGTGATGTTTCTGTGCCTCAACCTGTCGGGTTTTGCAGTTGCCTTAGGGGAGGGGACGCAACGGGGTTGGGGGAGGGGAAGGGAGGAGTTTGGTGATCTGGGAGGCAGCTTTATTTTAGTTTGTAGAAAGGAGAAAAGGGTCGAGGCTTTTTCCAAAGGCACTCTGCTTAGCTAGGGGTTATTGTTCGGAAGTGGGTGAGAGGGAGGAAGGAATAGCCTCGTCACCATGCATGAGTGAGATCAGTGGCTTGGCAGTGGTGACCCGATGAACCACTTCTATATACACGAATTAATTTATTTCAACCTTTAGAGAATCATAGAATTACAGCTGGAAGGGATCTTCCAGCCGTGCATTTTCTATATGAAGAAACTGAGGCTCAGGGTCTAAAGGGACTTGTCCAAGGTCAAACAGCCAATGGCAGCACTGTGATTCAAACCCTGGCCCTCTCACTCCAAATTCTGAGATTTTCTGTATGAAGACACACACACACACACATACATATATATATGTATATATGTATACATGTTACAGGAATAACATCTGTAGGTGCCCCATCCTGGCTAGGCTAGTTTTTCCTTAAAAGGTGTTGAAACGTCATTGATACCTAGATGATGTCAGCACAGAATCCTGTTTTGTAAATATCTAGGTGTCACACTGGATAAAGCCATCACTTAGAATCAGGAAGACTTGAGTTCAAATCCTCCCTCAGATGCTTACTAGTGTGACCATGGGCAAGTCACTTAACCTTTTGTTCAGCTTCCTCACATGTAAAATTGGAGCTTATAATAACATCTACCTCCCAGGGTTGTTGTGAGGATCAAATGAGATAATATTTGTCAGTTCCTGGCACCTAGTGAGTGTTTAATGAGTGCTTGTTCTCTCCCTCCCCTGATCATTTATGTACAAAAGCCCAGTGAAGGGGAAGACAAAGATAGAGTTGTGTTCTAGGGGTTCTGGGAACCCCAAAATTCAAGGACAGAAGGTGCCAGTCTGCCTTGAAAGAATTTGACTCAAGCCTTCTTTCAGTCAGAGACAAGGTTTATTAAAACACCATTTGGGGTGGGTGAGATTCCTAATGAGTCTGTGTTATTGGCCAGATTTTAAGAATCTAAGCTATTTAATGGGGGCCAAAGGGACTCATATATGGTGGTCAAGGAAAGGCTAATAAGCTTGGGTGACTAGGAGGTAACAGATGGGGATCTAGATGGAATTAAAGGTGGGAAGTGGCCTGGAGCTATCCAGGAGGTAACAGATAATGAAGGGATGGGCTAGGTTAGCAGTATTAGAGATTGGGGCAGGGTCAAAGGCACAATGCTAGGACAGTAGAAAGGATTATAGCCCCAGGCAAATGCCAAGGCCACCTGGGAAAGGGGAAGGGGAAGGTTTCCAGGGCCCAAATCCCATCAGAATCACTTTGCTTATCAGGCTTGACACAGGCATCTCACCTGCATGACACCTTGGAAAAATCAGAGGCTATGAGGTCACACCCAAATAAATCAATGTCATATCCATGATGAATATTCTTTTCATCGTTAAGTGAACCTTTTGTTAAATGTTAGTTGGTCTGTGAGTGATTCATTTCCTGAGCCACCAGATTGGCCTGAGAACATTTGGCTCTAGTTGGATGGATTGCATTGGACTGATCTCATCATGGTTGAAGTGGGGGGGGGGGAAGGTAATGTGGAGGAAGTAGATCCCTGGGTGACTAGATGGCCTAATGCCTTTCACTGCCTCAAGCCATGGAGCTTCTGTCATGCTTATGACTGAATACCATAAGGGCCTGAACCAGGGAGATTAGAAAATAATCTGTGTGTAAGAATTTATTCACCAGAGAGAGATGTAAATGGGCTCTGAGTCTTTGAGAACAATGCACTAGAAAAATCCCATTGATAGACAAGATGGAGGGCTAGACACATTTTCTCTGATCCCCTAGACCTCTCCAAATTCTGCAGAACAGCCCAATTATGTGCCAATGATGAAGAAACTTTAGTTTTCTCCATGATTTAGGATACCTAGAATCCAAACCAAGAAAGAAACCCATGAACTGATGTCTACCCTGAGCTCACTCATCATCCCTCTCCCACTTGTCGTGTTACTACTAATACACATGAGCTCCTAACAAAACCCAACCGTCCACCATATCTTCTCTCTCTCTTTCCCTGGCCATGGAGATCTGGGCTCCAGGCTAGAGAAACCTGCTTTGACCTGAACAGATTGCCAGTGAACATCTGCAGTACTCCATAAAACAGAAGGTTACTGGGCTAAACAGCCAATGCTGGGGTGGATAGCATTCTGCAGGAAAGCCAGTAACAGAGGGAAAGGGACAGATGTCTGGGCTTGAAATACAGCTCAACAACACATCTCTTCCTCCATCCAATGCCACCTCCTCCCAGAGTTCCAGAGACACAAACTACAAAAATCAGTCCCATAGGATCAGCCCTCTGAATTGTCATTGCCTGGCCAGAGAACTGAGAAATAGAGGGAGTAGAACAAAAGGCTAGGACAGGACCATAGTGTGTGTGTGTGTGTGTGTGTGTGTGTGTGTGTGTGTGTGTGTAAGTATTAAGCATCCAACAGTTCTGTTCATCCAAGAGTCATGTGGGGCAGAGACCTAGACTAGTACACTATGAACTGCCTAGTGTGGGGGGAGGCTGAGACATTTTGAGATTCATCCCTCAATCAGAGAAGAGTGAGTGAGAGAGTCAGAAAGTGAACAATAGGGGAAAAAAACACCTGAAATTACCAAAGCTGTCAGAAAGAGGAAAACTCAAAGCCCTTGAATATAAGCAGATAAATAACCAGCAGTAACAATAACAGTAGAAAAAAATATGACCTTCAAATGTAAGAAACCAGTTCATACATCTATGAATCAATGCAGCAAAATAAAGGAAAACGATCCCATTTGATGTGGAATTTGAGGAGAAGAAGGAAACACAACATGCCATTCCTGAGTGGTTTAAAGGAGAAATGAGAATTATGAGAGCAGAATTTATAGCCTGCGCAGCAAAAATAATAAGCAGACTAGAGAAACTGGAATCTGCAAAGGCAAATCTCACCAAAGAAGCAAAAAAGAGAACAATAGTCAGAGAATGCAAAACACTGAAGTGAAGGACAATCCAGAAGAAGAAAAGATAAAACAATGACATAAAAGAAAATATTCTCACTATGGAAGCAAAACATACTGATCTTGAAGAAAGGCTACATAGAGACAACCTCAGGATCACAGATTCCAAAGAAGAATATGTGAGGGATTGTCTGATGTTGGCTACGTGCCACATGGGGGTTGTGGCAAGATGGGGCAGGGACAAGATATTAGGAAGTAACCGGAGCTTGTGCTCCTGAGGCAGGGGGCTGTGCCATGTGGAGTTGTGGTGAACTGGGGTAGGAACAGGATACGGGGAAGTAGCCAGAGCATGTGCTCCTGAGGCAGGGGGCTGTGCCAGGTGGGAGTGGGACGGCAGAGAACGAGCTCCCTTTGTCATGTCCTCTCCCTTTGAGCAGCACTAACCCCAGACGCCTCCTTCCGGTATCTAGGCCTAGCTTCCTTTGTCACATCCTCTCCCTTTGTGCAGCGCTAACCCCATACACCTCCTTCCGGTATCTGGGCCTAGCTTCCTTTGTCACGTCCTCTCCCTTGGTGAAGTGCTAACCCCAGACATCCCCTTCTGGTATCTGATCCTACAACCAATCACTAGTAGGCGGGCTGAGGAGGAGGGGCTAGGAAGGTATATAGGGGCAGTAGGGATCGGAGCTCGCTCTCTTGCTCCTGCTCTTGCTTTCCTGCTTGGCCTTGCTGTGATGGTCTCTGAGTAAAGTTCGAGTGCTTGCACCTCCCAATCAGCTCGTCTCTATGTTTATCCGGGTGGGCTCCGAGGACTGGTGAGTATGACCCTGGCAGCCTGCTCCTGTTAGAAGGAGAGTGCACGGCCCAACCGGCACAAGTGGCACCCAACGTGGGGCTAGAGGAAATAGGCCAGGGGCCCCGCTGATCAGCTGGTCTGGTCACGGGAAGAGAGACGAGACCCGTAGCCAACAAGGTGAGGGAAGGAAGATGGGACAGACATTCGTTAAGGTCCCAGATAGGGAGGTGCTAGGGAAAGAAGTATATAAAATAGTGAAAGAAGCAGAAATCAGTGGTGAGGAAGAATCAGGGAGTGAGGCAGAGGACACCGGGAACAGGAAATGGGAGAATAAGTGAGGGAAAAGAAAGGAAGAGCATAGCAAGGAAAGCTCCGCCTAACACGCAGAGGGGTGGCCCCCTCCCCCAGACTTCCCCTTAGAGGAGAACATTCCGTCCGCTCCTCTGGCTCCCTCTTATGGGGCCATGGGGGACACCGCAACCAGGCTAGGACAAATGCTCCAGAAGGCAGTGGCAGATGGAGACATGGACGACAAGGCATGGCTAGATGCCTGCCCGGTGTTTGAATCCGACAGAGGGAGGACCTGGGCCCCTCTAGAATGGAAGAAATTTAAGGAGTTAAAAGAGGCAGTAAGTACTTATGGAGTTGAATCCCCCTATGTCAGGGAATTGATGGTCCTCCTGGCCGATAGTCAGGTACTGACCCCGAATGACTGGAAAACCATTGCTAAGGTATGCCTTAAGCCAGGAGAAACCCTGCAATGGATGACTCTGTTTGCAGATATCGCAAAGAGCTTTGTTAGAGATATGCAGAGTCGCACTCCCCAAGATGACTTTCATAAGATAATGGGGGCAGGGAAATATGAGAAAAATGAAGATCAGATGCGATATGATGTGACAGTGTATGCAGCTGTCTCCCAATGTGCCCAACAGGCTTTTAGTAGCATTCAGGCATCGGGGAAACAAAGGCCCTCCATGACCCAGATTAAACAAGGTCCTGATGAGCCCTTCCCGGATTTCGTGGCCCACTTACAGGCGGCTGTTGAGAGATCCGTGGGCAGGGGAGAAGCCGCTGGCCTCCTTATACAGAGGCTGGCACGGGACAATGCCAATACAAATTGCCAGAAGGCTATGCTTACATTAGATAATGACGCTGGCCTAGAGGAGATGATAAAGAGATGTGAACATGTGGGGTCCAGTGCCTTTCAAATGGACGCCCTCGCGGCGTCCATTTCAAAAGGGCTATCAGAAGTGATGAAAACAAAAGAGATTAAATTGTGTTATCAATGCGGCAAAGCCAGTTGTTTCAAGGCGCAATGCCGCCAGAAACCTGGTAGAACCCTTCCTAAAGTAATTTGTCACAGTTGTAATAAGCCCAGCCATTATGCTAAAGAATGCCACAAGTCGAAGTCGGGAAACGGGGCAAGGGGCCCCTCGAGGGCCCCTCAACAAGCTTACCAGATGGAAGCTCAACCCCCATAGAATGCGCCTTCAGGGCTGCTTCCCCTTCACAGCAAAGGAAATTTCCAAATCGACCCCGGAGATACAACCATAGTGCCAGTGACTGGGCTTGATTCTGCCCTCTAAGCAGCCCTCGTAGTGGGCCTTTCATTATATACCCCCGTTATTGTCCACACCACGGTTATTGCTCACCAACCCCAGCAACAGATTATAGTAACTAACCCACATGATTCGGCAGCTTACATAGACAAAGGGGAGGTAGTGGCTCAAGCCCTCCCCCTGTTGGATGGGCACAATAATGGTATTAATTGGGTACAACATATAGAACACAGTAAGCCATGGGCAACTATCCAAATTAAGGGGTGATCCTTCAAGGGATTATTAGACACAGGAGCTGATCGTTCTGTCATCTCACAACTATTTTGGCCCCCATCTTGGCCAGTCCAAACGGATACCACAACGATCAACGGGGTCGGAGGGGCGCAACAAGCATGGGTATCAGCAGAGGATCTGCCCTGGCAATTCGCGGATAAGCAAGGGACCATCCGACCCCTAGTGGTTGCTGGTTTGAGATACAATTTATGGGGAAGGGATATTTTGAAGGCTTGTGGGGCATCTGTTTATATACCACCCCCGCAGGATTTTTAATTGGGGCCGTTGGGCAACAAGAAAAATTTTCTTGTATCAGACCCACTCCTCTAACATGGAGATCTAATAACCCAGTCTGGGTACCCCAATGGCCCCTCCCTGCAGAGAAAGCCCAGGCTTTACGTGATATAGTGCAGCACCAGTTACAGGCGGGGCACATTGAGCCCACATCCAGCCCCTGGAACAGCCCAGTGTTTGTAATAAAAAGGAAATCAGGGAAATTTCAAATGTTAATAGATCTCAGGGCGGTTAACGCCACCCTAGAGCCCATGGGAACCCTACAGCCTGGCTTCCCCTCCCCTAATTTAGTGCCTTCTGGATGGCCTGTGACAGTCATAGACATCCAAGATTGTTTTTTCTCTATCCCATTATCCCCAGAAGATAGAAAGAGATTTGCCTTTACCACACCCACTACCAATAAAGCAGGACCAGATTTAAGATATCAGTGGAAGGTCCTGCCCCAAGGAATGTGCTGCAGCCCCACCTTATGCCAGGCTTATGTGGGGAGAGTGCTGGACCCTATCAGGAACAAATGACCTAAAGCCACAATACTTCATTATATGGACGATATTTTATTGGCCACTAGCACTGATGAGACACTAGCAAGATTGGTAAAAGAAACTGTCTCTGCACTTACTCATTATGGTCTGGTGGTGGCCCCTGATAAGGTCCAACAAAACTACCCACTCACATATCTGGGCCTTCGTATGGAGGCTGTTTCTATTAGCAATCAAATTTCTGAACTATGGCTTGTATCACTTCCTTGAATCACTTCCAAAAGTTAGTGGGATAGATCCAATGGCTCCGGGCCCGCACACCCATTCCTCCTGCTGTAATGCCTTTATATGATATATTAAGGGGAAATTCAAATTTGAACTCCCCTCGGGCATGGACTCCTGCTGCTAAGGCGGCAGTGTCCCAAATACTCTCACTTGCTGCCCAGGCCCAGACCGCCAGATGGGACCCCAAAAGTACAATAGAGGTCTCCTTGGTTAATCAACAGAGCCCTTTTTGTGTTATACACCAAGGTCCCAAATTGTTAGAATTTGTATATGCAAAGAAGGCTCACAAGGTGCTGCCAAATTATTATGAGATGTTAGGAGAACTAGCCTTAGCTGCCGTACAAAGGGCTGTCCACTTGTCTGGGCAGCGACCTTTACTTTACTTGCCTTTTGAACCTGGACAGCGAGAAGCCATTATGCAAACCTATTGGTCTTGGGCACATTGTTCCCAATGGGCCGAGGTGAGTCCCCATTCCTCCTGCCTGCTCCTCCCTATGCTAGAGCAAATAACCTTAGTACCACCCCAAAGAAAGGTTATGGGAGAACCTGTTAAGGTCCAAATGTTTTCACTGATGCTACAAAAAACCGAAAGACCTCTATTTATCATGAGGCCTCCAAGAAAATAACAGTATTAGAAACCCCCTATGACTCTACTCAGAAAAATGAGCTCTTTGCCATTCTCCACGCTTGCCGTAAATATCCTGAGCCTATAAACATAATCTCTGATAGTCAATATGCAGTAAAGGTTCTTAGATGCATAGAGGACGCTGTCCTCCAACCTCATAATTCCACCATATCCTTTCTTCTGAGTGAGCTACAGCAAATTTTGTTGCAGCGAAACAACCCCCTCTATATTCTCCATGTTTATTCTCATCAGTCCACCTCAGGAGGCATTTTTGAGGGCAATGCTGTAGCGGATTATGCTTTACAGTGCTCCCTACTGCCAGTCCTCACCCCTCCTGAACAAGCCCATGATTTTTTACACCTACCCACGAGCTCCCTGAGACGCCCGTATGGTTTAACTCATGAACGGGCTCAACAAATTGTGAGGTGATGCATGCGCTGTGTTCCTTTCCTCCCCCCTCCACCCAGAAAGGGGATTAACCCACGCGGTCTTTTTCCCAATGACTTGTGGCAAATGGATGTTACTCATCCTGGCCGTGTCGCTATCCATGTCTGCATTGATACCTTTTCCAAATTTATGATGGCCACTGTATCTAGTAAGGAGAACACCCCATCAGTTATTAAGCATCTGTACCATTGCTTCGCCTCTGTGGGGATCCCTCACGTCATTAAAACTGACAATGGGCCTGCCTATTTATCTACACAAATGACTGCCTTCTTTACATCCTTTGGCATTAAGCATGTTACAGGGATCCCCTATAACCCCACAGGTCAGGCTATTGTTGAGCGAGCCCATCGTACCTTGAAAGCCACCCTCAGTAAACAAAAAGGGGGAGTAGGAGGTCAGGGCTCCGGGCAGTGGCCTACCCAAGCAGACGTGGATAAAGCTCTATATACATACAATTTTCTCTGTCTAGATAGAGACATGGGCCTATCCTCCAGCATGCTACAGCTAATAACACCACCCACTTGCAATTCAACTGGCCCCTTAAAAACAGCACTACATGCACCATCTCTTAACCAGAAAGTCCTCTGGAAGGACGATGAGGGAAACTGGCAAGGCCCATCCTTAGTGTTGTGGAGAGGACCGGGATATTTATGTCTTACAGATCCTGATGGCCAGAGCCGCTGGGTACCAGAAAGAAGAACATAACGAGTTGAAGAAGCCCCGGGAGAGACAACAAGGATGGGAGAAGAAACACAATCAACAGAAAATTCAGAGAGAGCAGAAAGAAAAGACAGTTAGGATGACTAAACTAAGTAAACTGTTTTCACTTTTTTGCACGATCAGGACTTTGCCACAGGTTGCGTCAGCTCCAGTGCCCTGGGCACCCCTGTCCAAGGCCACACTGCAGCAACAGGAGGAGGTGGGAGTGGAGAGATGGATCCTGGTAGAAGGTGCTCAAAGACAAATCCTGACGTGGGAAGAAGCTACTCCTGAGATCATCTTACAGGGCAGCTGGACCCTGAACTCCACATTGTACCTCCTCGGCATTTGCCACCTTACACTGACAAAAGCTAAGACCCCTGCCAATTGGTTCACCTCTGCTGAAGATGCCAGGTGGGAGGAGATAGGTAAAGCAATCAATTATCGTCGACACAAGAGAGAATGACTGGGGGCACTTGTGTTGGCGGCATCCATCTTCGAGGAGTTCCAGATACAGGACTTATATAGGGGATAGCAATTGCTTGCCTCACAAATAGAAGAGCTGGTCAATAAATTCGCCCACGCCCTCCAAGTGCAGGCTGGTATTGATCAGCAGCTGGAGGAGCAGATTCAAAAAATAGCATTGGCTACCCAGGACATTGGGAATGAATTTATGTGGCTGGAATTGAGACAGCAGTTGCCATGCGATGGCCGATATCGATCCATTTGTGTAACACCCTTAAACCATAATGCCACTTGCGATGCCCTTTCACGAAGCATAAATGACACTCTCCCTTTCTTTTCTATTTGGTGTTATGATCCCCATACCCTTTCCCAGATCCAGGCTACAAATCTTTCCTCTGAACTCCAGGCTTTGTGGGTGTTAATTAGACTGGCGCGGAACACATCTGACACTTGGCACCAGCATGAGACTGATGATATTGTTCATCACCTTAGCGATTGGATTAAGCATACCTCTTTCTCCATCCCCTCCCTTATAACCCATTGGGCATTTATAGCTCTTTTTGCATTTATACTGTTATTGTTACTGCCCACTATATTAGGGTGTTTCCTTAGAATTCTTAGAGGTTCATTAGATGCACTCAAAACTGAGGCCCTAGTCTTGAGACCCCGTCTCTGCCCCCTTGATTAAACAAAAAGGGGGAATTGTGAGGGATTGTCTGATGTTGGCTACGTGCCACATGGGGGTTGTGGCAAGATGGGGCAGGGACAAGATATTAGGAAGTAACCAGAGCTTGTGTTCCCGAGGCAGGGGGCTGAGCCATGTGGAGTTGTGGAACTGGGATAGGAACTGGATATGGGGAAGTAGCCAGAGCATGTGCTCCTGAGGCAGGGGGCTGTGCCACGTGGGAGTGGGACGACAGAGAACGAGCTCCCTTTGTCTAGTCCTCTCCCTAGGTGCAGCGCTAACCCCAGACATCTCCTTCCGGTATCTAGGCCTAGCTTCCTTTGTCACGTCCTCTCCCTTGGTGAAGTGCTAACCCAGACATCCCCTTCCGGTGTCTGATCCTACAACCAATCACTAGTAGGCAGGCTGAGGAGGAGGGGCTAGGAAGGTATATAAAGGGCGGTAGGGATCGGAGCTTGCTCTCTTGCTCCTGCTCTTGCTTTCCTGTTTGGCCTTGCTGTGATGGTCTCTGAGTAAAGTTCGAGTGCTTGCACCTCCCAATCAGCTCGTCTCTATGTTTATCCGGGTGGGCTCCGAGGACTGGTGAGTATGACCCTGGCAGCCTGCTCCTGTTAGAAGGAGAGTGCACGGCCCGACCAGCACAAGAATATGACGGGACAAAAAAAAATTAACATTATAATGCAGGAAATAATACAAGGGAGCAGCCAGAACTTCTGAGCATACAGAATGAAATGTCAATTGAAAAAATTCATAGATTATCTCCAGAAGCAAACAAATAAACAAAAAACCCCAAAGCTCTAAACCCTAAGATACATGATGGTTCAATTTAGCAATTCAATTCAGAAACAAGTTCTACAAGAAAAAATAAGAAAGACCTTCAAACATAAAGGAAAAGAAACCCAAATGACCCAATACCATTTCACACCCATTAGAAAACACAGGAGGCAAAGGAATAATGTGTTCCAAAAAGCAATGGAGCTCAGGATGCAGCCCAGGGTGACTTAACCTACAAATCTGAGCTAAACCATAAATTTAAAATGATGGACATTCAATAATAAGTATTTGAAATTTTTTTGGAAAGAAAACGTGACCTCAAAGTATTATTTGCTTCTCAAATATCCCAAACAACAGGAATTCAGGGAGAATGAATAAATGCAGCAGACAGAACTTGGTGATACCTTCCCTACAGGTGAATTGATGACTTTTTTTTTTTTGAGGGACTACATTACAAAATGGGCAGCTAGGTGGTACAGTGGACAGAGCAGTGAGCCTGGAGTCAGGAAGACCTAAGTTCAAATTGAGCCTCAGTGTGACCCTGAGTAAGTCCCTTACCTCTGTTTGCCTCAGTTTCTTCATCTCTAAAATGATCTGGAGAAGGAAATGGCAGACCATTCCAGTATCTCTGTCAAGAAAACCTCAATGGTGTCACAAAGAGTTGGACATGATTGAACAGCAACAATATTCCAAAAATGGGAGGATGAATGAAAAGGGAAGAGGGGAGTGTGTGATATGCATAGGGTGAATCAAGTCAAGGGTTAGCAAGGTAACCCTGGTGGTCTTAGGAAGAGAAGAAACTGCAGAGGAGTGGGTGAGGAGTTGAGGAAAAGGACTGAAAAGGGAAAAGGAGAGGAGGGAGGCCTTACTTTAGTAGTAGAAGGGGGTTCTACTGATAAAGGCTTCTCTGGGTGAAGAGAGATATTCTGTGAAGGGAGATGGGGACCTTGTACTGAGGGTGGTCTTTGATGCTTGTATTTGTATGGATTTGGTGCTTGAAAAGACCACTTGTTCTACTTTGGGAGGGAAGAATTTGGATATCCTGGGGGCAACTGGCACCTGAGAGAGTGGATAAGTTTTGAGGCAAATGGAGAAAAGATGGTAACTAGGGAGAGGGTATATACCAGTGATGGGCTGCAAAATCAGAGAAGTTGGAGGAGGGTGGTCACTACCCTGTGGAAGTGTCTTCTCTGTCCCATGTAGGAACTGTCTATGTTCTGGGAGTAAGACACAATGGAAAAGGGGAACCTTCTGGGTAATCTCTACAAGGCAGTGGCAGAAACTACCAAGAGGGCAGAAGCTCAGAATGGATAACATAGAATTTATGATTTCATAAGGAATACAGAGAATAGAGAGAGAATAGATAGTTATTGAGGTTAGGAATGAGAGCAGACAGAAAGAGAAAATGAATGATGGAGAGAGTGAGAGAAACCCTCTCTGAAAAGGGATGCCAAAAATGACATATGAAAAAATAATGAACAGGTCAAGTGGAAGGGCTGGCTAGGAAGTGGGAATCTATTTGACTGAGAGAAAAAAAAAGAAAGAGAAGAATTAAATAATCCCATAAAAGCAGGAAAGAAATTGGAACTAATTAGTAAAACCCCAAAGAGGGAGGAATAACTAATAGGATGAGAGTAATCACTGGAGACAGGAAGAGAGCCTTTGGGAATAAGACACCTTAAAATGAATAAACCAAAATAACTGAAGGAATATAATGCTATGTTTACAGGAGAAGAAGGTTAAAAAAATTATACCTTGAAAAAACCCAATATTAGAGACAAATGGAGGAAAATACAAACATAATGTTAACAATTTAAAATGTGAATTTAAAGATTAGATAAGAAAACAACATCCAGTAATCTGTGGCTTAAAAGAAACATATTTACAAAACAAAGATCTACACAAAATAAAACTGAGGGGATGGAAAAAAATTTACTATGTATCAAGTGAATCCAAAAAAGCAGAAGTTGCAACCATGCTCTCTGACAAAGCAAAAGCAAATATTCAAAAGATTAATAGGGGTAATAAACATGGAAACTGAACTATGGTGAAAGGAACTATAGACTGTTGTCTGGTTTCTTAACCAATATTAGTAATAAATTTATATGCTCCAAATGCCTTAGAATCCAAATTCATAAAGGAAACATTAACTGAGCTACAAGAAAATGTAGACAATAACACGATACAGTTCCATATGGTGACTTTCCCCATGGAAGTTTTGATACAGCACGGGTCGACATAAGAAATTAAATGAGAATCGTGGGAGAGTTTTACAGAAGCTGCACAGGACATGCAAGTGGCAGCAAATGACACAGAAAAAGCTTAGAATCTCAGAAATGCATAAAATATGTGTATAGTATTATATAATATAAATATTTTACCTTTTAATATCATAATAATTCAAACTTCTTCTCTGGTATGAAGGGAGGGTCAAAAAATTTTATGTAGATTTTCCAGATTGAGGGGGCACTGAACCTGTAAGCCCAGTGATGTGGAAGGGATAATTATAATGACAGGAGACTGAGATGTCCATACCCTTTGAACCAGAGACTCCATTTGGGAGGCCATTGAAGACTGTGAGCACACTTGAGACTCTTCGATAGAGGACATTGGGGAAGCACTTGGAGGAGCAGTATTTGAGTCTTCCTGATATTCTAGAAACTTTTCCAGAGTTGGCAATATGGATAAATGTGCCAACTGTCCCCATCTGATTTGCTGAGGACAAGGATGTGCCGTGTCAATTTAAAAACAGAAACCACTTTTTCTCTCACCTCGGAACTATGAACTGTAACTCTCTCAATGGAAATTCTAGGAAGGGACAAGTAGGGGGACCCTTGTGAAGTGACCATGGGCATGAGCTCCAGGTGTCTCCCCACCCCACGCCCAGCCCTGGCAGAAATAGTAACTGTTCACACTTGGAAGTTAGAGCATAAGCATTGCATTAAATGCCCCCTTGGTCACCTCTTGTTTTGTGTCTCCTTCCCTATTTATATGACAATGAAGAAAAGCTCAAGCTGGAGAAGAGAGAGTCACTAAAGGACTAAGCAAAGACTCCAGTAAAACTGAAGCAAAGAAGAGTTGAACATAATTAAATATTTTCAGTTTTATAATCCAGTCACCTAAATATATACTCAAATTCATGGCAGTTGCTAACCCAATAATTTTCCATTAATGGATGATATTCAGGTCCTAACAAGTGCCATAAACTATTAACTCTAGAACTGTTTTAGTACACTTATCCCTTCAACATTGTGATTTTCCCCATCGTGGTTTCATTGTATCGTGGGTCGACATATGAAATTAAATGGGAATTTTGGGGGAGTTTTGTGAAGGCCTCAGACAACACGTGAAAACCAGTAGACAACATAGAAAAAGTTTAGAAACTCAGAAATGCATAAAATATATGTATAGTATTGTATAATATAGCCTATGACCAAGGAATTAACCCAAATTTTAAAATAAGGTATTGTAAACACCCTATAAAGGAAAAAGAAAAAAATTGAGACTTCTCTGGTATGAAGGGAGGGCTGAAAAGTTTTATACAGATTTTCTAGATCGTGGAGGTGCTGTGTCCCTAAGCCCCTCGACATGGAAAACATAAGTGTACTAATATGTTGTACAATTCAGTAGTGTTATATCTGAACCCTTGCCATGTATTCAGTGTGCATTAATTCATTTTTTTCCCAGTGAGTTCATAGTTTAATGAAAGAAAATAACATGCAAAAAATTATGTACAAATAAGCTATATGAGGTATAAATTGGAGATAATCTCAGAAAGAAGGCACAAGCATTAAGAGGAAATCAGAAAGGCTTCTTGCAGAAGGTGGGGTTTTAGTTGGGACCACTGATGTTGAAATCAAAGGGACATAGATTCAAACCTCATATTGGACACACACTACGTGTGTGATGTTGGGCAAGTCACTGAATCCCCTTGGACCTCAGTTATCTTATCTGTAAGGTGAGGTGGTTGGGCAAGATCCAGTGTCCCTAAACTATCACAAGCAAGATTTAAACCTAGGTATCTTTGGATTACAACTTCAGAACTCTGGGTACTATATCTCACTGCCTCCCTAGTTCACCAACACTGAAGAAATCATATGCCTTTTGAGATACCAAAGTATAAGGAAAATTATTATTTAAATAAAATATGCAGTGGGATTTTTTTAAAGTATGACTTTTAAATAGGGATTTTAAAAATAATTATAACAAAATTTAATAATTTTAAACAATTAAATTTAACAATTTTAACAATGGTTGAATTATAATCACTTTTTTAAAAAATTAATTTATTTATTGTTAGTATTCAACATTCACTTCCATAATCTTTTGAATTTTCAATTTTCTCCCCCTCCCTACTCTCCCCCCTCCCCAAGATGGCATGCAATCTGATATAGGCTGTACATATACATTCTTATTAAACATATTTTCACATTAGTCATGTTGTAAAGAGGAATTAGAACCAATGGGAGGAACGATGAAAAAGAAGAAACAAAACAAAAAAAAAAGAGAAAGAAAATAGTATGCTTCCATCTGCATTCAGATTCCATAGTTCTTTCTCTGGATGTGGATAGCATTTTCCATCATGAGTCTTTTGGAGTTGTCTTAGATCCTTGCATTGCTGAGAAGAGCCAAGTCTATGAAAGTTAGTTATCACACGATGTGGCTGTTACTGTGTACAGTGTTCTTCTGGTTCTGCTCACTTCACTCAGCATCAGTTCATATATGGCCTTCCAGGTTTTTCTAAAGTCCACCTGCTCATCAATTCTGCTAGCACAATAGTATTCCACTACATTCATATACCACAACTTGTTCAGCCATTCCCTCATTGATGGGCAGCCCCTCAATTCCCAATTCTTGGCTACCACAAAAAGAGCTGCTATAAATATTTTTGTACATGTGGGTCTTTTTCCCATTTTTATAATCTCTTTGAGATCCAGCCCTAGAAGTGGTATTGCTGGGTCAAAGGGTATGCACAGTTTTATAGCGCTTTGGGCATAGTTCCAAATTGCTCTTCAGAATGTTTGGATCAGTTCACAACTCCACCAACAATGCATTAGTGTTCCAATTTTCCTACATCTTCATGTATACCCCTTCTAAATGTCATAATAAAGATACAGTTCTTAAGAGTTTCCCATGTAGGCATGTAAACAATTTGCCCTTATTAATAATAATATGTTGTTGTTGTTTTTCTTTCCCGTTCACCTTTTTATGCCTCTCTTGAGTTTTGTATTTGAAGGTCAAATTTTCTGTTAAGCTCTGGTCTTTTCATTAAGAAAGTTTGGAATTCCCCTATTTCATGGAATGTCCATCTCCTCCCCTAAAAGATTATGCTCGGTTTCGCTGGGTAGTTGATCCTTGGTTGTAATCCAAGCTCCTTTACCTTATGGAATATTGTATTCCACGACCTCCAGTCTTTTAATGTAAAAGCTACAAGGTCGTGCGTAATCCTGACTGGGGTTCCATGATATTTGAATTGTTTCTTTCTTTTTTTTCCTTTTTTCTAAAAAATTAATTAATTTGTTTTTAGTTTTTAATATTCACTTCCACAAGATTTTGAGTTCCAAATTTTCTCCCCATCTTGTCTCTCCCCCCACCCCAAGATGCCATGCATTCTGAATACCCCTTCCCCTAATTTGCCCTCCCTTCTATCTCCAACCCCCCTTCTGTTATCCCCTTCCCCTTCAATGTTCCTGTAGGGCAGGATAGATTTCTATACCCCATTGCCTGTATATCTTATTTCCCAATTGTATGTGAAAACAATTTTTTAACATTTGTTTTTAAAACTTTGAGTTCCAACTTTTTTCCCTTCCTCCCTCTCCACCTACCCTCATTGAGAAAGCAAGCAACTAGATACAGGTTATACTTGTGAAGTCATGCAAAACACTTCCATAGTAGTCATGTTGTGAAAAACTAAGTATATTTCCCTTAATCCTATCCCACCCCCTATTTATTCTATTCTCTCTGTTGACCCTGTTCCTCCTTAGAAGTATTTGCTTCTGATTACTCCCTCCCCTAACCTGCCCTCCTCTCTATCATCCCCCTGCTCTCTTGTCCCCTTCCCCCCCCATTTTCCTGTAGGGTAAGATAGATTTCCATACCCAATTGAGTGTGTATGTTATTCCCTCCTTAAGCCAAATCTGATGAGAATTAAAATTCACTCATTCCCTCTGACCTTCCCCCATTTCCCCTCCACTGTAAAAGCCTTTTCTTGTGTGTTTCATGTGAGATAACTTACTCCATTCTACCTCTCCCTTTGTCCTTCTCTCAGTATAATCCTCTCACCCCTTAATTTTATTCTCCAGATATCACTCCTTCATCTTTAACTCACCCTGTGCCCTCTATTTATCTATCTATCTATATATACATACATATAATTTTTTCCCTCCAACTACCCTAATACTGACAAAGGTCTCATGAGTCACAAATATCATCTTTCCATGCAGGAACGTAAACAGTTCTAAGTCCCTTATGATTTCTCTCTCTTGTTTATTCTTCGTGTTTCTCTTGAGTCTTGTATTTGAAAGTCAAATTTTCTATTCAGTTCTGGTCTTTTCATCAAAAATGCTTGAAAGTCCTCTATTTTACTGAATATCCATTTTTTTCCCCTGAAGGATTATACTCAGTTTTGCTAGATAGGTGATTCTTGGTTGTAATCCTATCTCCTTTGACTTCTGGAATATTATATTCCAAGCCCTCTGGTTCCTTAATGTAGAAGCTGCTAAATCTTGTGTTATCCTGATTGTGTTTCCAAAATACTTGAATTGTTTCTTTTTGGCTCCTTGCAATATTTTCTCCTTGACCTGGGAACTCTGGAATTTGGCTACAATATTCCTAGGAGTTTTCTTTGGGGATCTCTTTCAGGAGGTGATCAGTGGATTCTTTTGGTGGCTATTTTATCATCTGGTTCTAGCACCTCAGGGCAGTTTTCCTTGATGATTTCTTGGAATATGCTGTTCAGGCTCTTTTTTTGATCATGGCTTTCAGGTAGACCAATACTACTTAAATGATCTCTCCTGGATCTATTTTCCAGATCAGTTGTTTTTCCAATGAGGTATTTTATGTATTCTTCAATTTTTTGTTCTTTTGATTTTGTTTGACTGATTCTTGATGTCTCATAGAGCCATTAGCTTTCACTTGGCCAATTCTATAATGAATTGTTTTCTTCAGTTAGCTTTTGTACCTCCTTTTTCATTTGGCCAATTCTAGTTTTTAAGGAGTTGTTTTCTCTTTCCACTTTATCACTTCTATTTTTAAAGGAATTGTTCAATTTTTCTTCTACCTCTCTAATTTGACTTTTAAAATCCTTCTTGAGCTCTTCCAAGAAGGCTTTTTGGGCTTGAGACCAATACATATTCCCTTTTGAGGTTTCAGATGTGGGTATATTGACAATGCTGTCTTTTTCTGATTTTGTTTTTGATCTTCCCTGTCCCCATAGTAAGAATCTATGGTCTTTGTTTTTCTATGTTTCTTTTTGCTCATGGTGTTTGCCTTTTTCCTGACTTTTAAAGCTGATCTCTGCTTCTGGGGCACAGGGGGAATTGTCTCAAGCTTCTTGTACTGGGTGCCAGGGGCCTGGTTACTGGCGTTGTGTGTTGGAGCCTCAGGTTCTAGCAGCTGGAGGCTATAGAGGCTGTAGCTTACCTGGTGCTGAGCTGGAGGTGTTGGTGGCAGTTGGTGTGTACTGAGACCAGGTTGGGTTTTTCTGCATTTCCCCTGCACTGCACTCAAGCTTCCGGGGTGGGGTCTGAGGGTCGGGGTGGTCTGGCCTCTGGAGGTTGCCTCCTCACCCAGGGCTACACTAGAGCATGGTAGGCTCAGACACTGGTGAATACCCGTTTGCTACACAATTGGGTGTTCTCTGCGCTAGTATCTGCCAGTTTTCCTGGCTATGCAAAGGCACACAGGTGTCATGATGTCAGTGCTTGCCAGCTCCTCCTTCCTGCAGCTTAGGATCTCCCACTGGTTTGCTAAGGTGGGGCTTGCTGCTGGCTTGCCCAGACATCTCCTACCTTGTACTGGTCCCCTTCAGCCATAGGAAGAGAGACCTTTCCTGTTAATCCCTCTAACCTCACAAGTTAAAAAACTGTACTCCATCTTTCTGCCAGCTCCACTGTTCCAGGATTCCTGGAGTAATATTTTCGGGGTCAATAAAGGAGAGTGAGAGTGACTTACTGCTTACACCACCATCATGGCTCCCGGAAATACTAAATGTTCACTTTTTAAGACTGTTGAAATCAGGTCCCAACTAGACTACCATAGTTTCATAGGGTTGCATTTTTGGGCCTGCTGGTGAAATCACTTGATGTTCATGTGCTTTCTGCCACAATATCATTGTGACTTTCTTTATTGTCTGGTATGTGCATGATTTGAAAATCTTAATATATAATTTGGATATTGTTTGTCCTTTGTTCTTTTTTTTTTTTCCAGAAAGACTTGACTTCAAATCCAACCTCAGACACTTACTAGTTGTGTGACCCTGGGCAAGTCACTTAACCCTGTTTGCCTCCATTTCCTCATCTGTAAGCTGGAGAAGGTAAAGGCAAACCACTCTAGTGTCTTTGCCAAGAAAACCCAAATGGGGTCATGAAGAGTCAGACATGACTGAAATGACTGAATTTGTCCTTTGTTCTTGAAGAGGACCATGACATCAGGGAGGTGATGCCATGACATGCAAGTGAATTGATTTAAGTGAGGGAGGGCTTTGCAAAGTCACCAGCCTCACTTTCTCCTCCAGAGGACCTGGCTCCAGTGGTGAGATATAGATCTAGATGACTGGAAATAGCCTTGGATACAGGGGGAGACCTTGGCCTTTTTAAGCTAAGATCTTTTAACAGGTCTCAGTTTGACTGAGGCAACACCTCATTCAGTGATAAAGGCTAGGTAAGAAATGAGGCAGAGAATGGCCTCTTTAGTAAAAAAAATATATATATATACATATATATACATATACATACATACATATATATACAAACACACACATATACATACACACACACACACACACACACACACATATATATATATATATATGTATATATTTATAAATCTGAGAGGAAAGACCCTCAGGGTTTCTGGCTAAAATAGAAACAATTGCTATTTATATTCACTCTGAGCCAATCAGGGTCCAAACAATGAACAAGTAAGGCTTGGCCTGGGACCTATTGTTGGCCAATCAAAAAAGAGCCAGAGTGATTTGGGTTTGAGGTATGGCCATTAAAAGAAAAAGGTTTCAGTGGTCAAAATTTAGATTTCCTTGGGCAGAGCACCCACAAGTAAGGGTATGATACCTTATGTGGACAGAGGGAATGGAGAGAGAGAGAGATAGGGAGAGAAAGAGAGAAAGAGAGAGACAGAGAGAGAAAGAGAGAGAAGGAAGGGAAGGAAAGAAAAAAAGAAAGGAAGGAAGAAAGGAAGAAAGGAAGGAAGAAAGAAAGAACTGTGTTGTCCAACAGGCCAGTTCCACTTAGGTCCCCAAAGGGATTTTTTTTAAATTTTTAATTAATTAATTAATTTTTAGTTTCCAACATTCATTTCCTTAAGCTTTCGAGTTTTCAATTTTCTCCTCCTCCCTACTCTCCCCACTCCTCAAGATGGCATGTAATCTGATAGAGGCTCTACATATACATTCATATTAAACACATTTTCACATTAGTCATGTTATAAGAAGTAATAGAACCAATGAGAGGAACCATGAGAAAGAAGACACAAAACAAAACAACAAAAGAAAATTCTAGTATGCTTCAATCTGTATTCAGACTCTGTAGTTCTTAGGGGCAGCTAGGTGGCGCAGTAGATAGAGCACCAGCCCTAGAATCTGGAGGACTTGAGTTCAGTTCTGGTCTCAGACCAGACATGTGAGATTTACTAGCTGTGTGACCCTAGGCAAGTCACTTAACTCCAATTGTCTCACCAAAAAAAAAACAAACCCCAAAAAACAAACAAAAATAAGACAAAACCAGACTCCATAGTTCTTTCAATGTGGATAGCAATTTCCATCATAAGTCTTTTGGAGTTGTCTTAGATCCTTGCATTGCTGAGAAGAGCCAACTCTGGGAAAGTTAGTCATCACACAATGTGACTGTTACAATGGTCTTCTGCTTCTGCTCGCTTCACTCAACATCAGTTCATATAAGACTTTCCAGGTTTTTCTGAAATCCATCTGCTCATCATTTCTTATAGCACAATAGTATTCCATTATATTCATATAGCACAGCTTGTTCAGCCATTCCGCAATTGATGGGCATCCCCTTAATTTCCAAGTCTTGACCACCACAAAAAGAGTTACTATAAACATTTTTGTACATGTGAGTCCTTTTTCCATTTTTATGATCTCTTTGGGATACAGCCCTAGAAGTGGTATTGCTGAGTCAAAGGGTATGCAGAGTATTATAGCCCTTTGGGCAAAGTTCTAAATCACTTTCCAGAATGGTTGGATCTGTTCACAACTCCACCAACAATGCATCAGTGATCCATTTTCTAACATCTTCTCCAATATTCATCATTGTCCTGTTTTGTCATGTTAGCCAATCTGATGTAGTACCTCAGGGTTGTTCTGATTTGCATTTCTCTAATCAATAGTAATTGAGAACATTTTTTCATATGACTACAGATAACTTTAATTTCTTCATCTGAAAACTGCCTGTTGATATCCTTTGACCATTTATCAATTGGGGAATGACTAGTATTCTTATAAATTTGACTCAGTTCTCTATACATTTTAGAAATGAGGTCTTTATCAGAGACACTGGCTGTAAAAATGGTTTCCCAGCTTTCTGCTTCCTTTGTAATCTTGGTTGCATTGGCTTTGTTTGTGCAAAACCTTTTTAATGTAATGTAATCAAAATCATCCATTTTGTACTTCATAGTTCTCTATCTCTTGTTTGGTCATAAATTCTTCCCCTCTCCATAGACCTGATAGGTAAACTATCCCTTGCTCTCCTAGTTTGCTTCTAGTATCAGTCTTTACATCTAATTCATGTACCCATTTGACTTTATATTGGTATAGGGTGTAAGATGTTGGTCTATGCCCAGTTTCTGCTATATTATTTTCCAATTTTCCCAGCAGTTTTTGTTAAATAGTGAGTTCTTATCCCAGAAGCTGGAGACTTTGGATTTTCAAATAGTAGATTACTATAATCATTGAATGTTGTGTCTTGCATACCTAACCTATTCCACTGATCCACCACTCTATTTCTTAGGGAGTACCAAATAGTTTTGATGATTGCTACTTTATAATACAATTTAAGATCTGGTATAGCTAGGCCACCTTCCTTTGTATTTCTTTCTTTTTTAAAAAATTTTCACATTAGTCATGTTGTAAGGAAGAATTAGAACTAATAGGAGGAACCACAAGAAAGAGGAAATAAAATAGAACAGAAGAAAAAAATAGCAAATAGTATACTTTGATCTGCATTCAAACTCCATAGTTCTTTCTCTGGATGTGGATAGCACTTTTCATCATGAGACCTTTGGAGATATCTTAGATCCTTGCAATACTGATAAGGGCTAAGTCTACCAAAGTTAGTCATTGTACATTGTGACTGTTACTGTGTACAATGTTCTGGTTCTGTTCACTTCACTCAGCATCAGTCCACACAAGTTTTTCCAGGTTTTTCTGAAGTCCACCTGCTCATCAATTCTTATAGCACAATAGTATTACATTATATTTACATAGCACAACTTGATCAGCCATTCCCCAATTGATGGGCATCCCCTCAAATTCCAATTCGTTGCCACCACAGAAAAAGCTGCTATAAATATTTTTATACATGTGGATCTTTTTCCCATTTTTATGATCTCTTTGGGATACAGCCCTAGAAGTGGTATTGCTGGGTCAAAGTGTATGCACAGTTTTATAGCCCTTTGGGCATAGTTCCAAATTGCTCTCCAAAATGGTTAGATAGTTTCACAACTCCACCAACAATACATTAGTGTTCCAATTTTCCCACATATTCTCCAACATTTATTATTTTCCTGTTTTGTCATGTTAGCCAATCCGATAGGTGTGATGTGGTACCTCAGAGTTGTTTTGATTTGCATTTCTCTAATCAATAGTGATTGAGAGCATTTTTTCATATGACTACAGATAACTTTAATTTCTTCATCTGAAAGCTGCATATTCATATCCTTTTACCATTTATCAACTGGGGAATGACTTGTATTCTTATAAATTTGACTTAGTTCTCTATATATTTTAGAAATGAGGCCCTTATCAGAGATACTGGTTATAAAAATTCTTTCCCAGTTTTCTGCTTCCTTCCTAATCTTGGTTGCATTGGCTTTGTTTGTGCAAAAATTTTTCAATTTAATGTAATCAAAATTATCCATTTTGCATTTCATAATGTTCTCTATCTCCTGTTTGGTCATAAATTCTTCCCTTCTTGACAGATCTGAGAGGTAAACTAGTCCTTGTTCTCCCAGTTTGCTTATAATGTCAGCCTTTATATCTAAATCATGAATCCATTTTGACTTTATATTGTATATGGTGTGAGATTATGGTATATGGTGTGAAATTCCTCATTTCTCACCTGAGTACACTACTTTGGGGCTTCTGACTTTTCTACCCTGCTCCTAAGTCCAGTACCTTCCCTGGAACCCTTCACCCCCCCCACTTCATCTTATTTTTGTCTTGTTTTTTCCTAATTAAGATTGCAAGCTCCTTGAAAGCAGGGCTTGTCTTTTTTCTTATTTGTATCACCATCATTTTAGCCTGGCACATAGCAGACACTTAATGTTTATTGATTAACTGAATGTATTATATAAGAGACTTTGACAACTTTTTAAAGTACTAGATAAATGTGAACCATGTAGCCATCTAAGATTTATTCCAACTCTAAAATTAAAATTATCATTTTACTCAAAGGCTTTAAGTTGCTGATAGAAAAGATACAAAAAAAAATCATGTTTAATAGCAGCCTTCATTATGATATTATGGTTAGGTCACCTTGAAAAACTTTTTGAACTTAAAGATGGCTCATGTCAGCTCTGTGTCACTTTAGGCCCATACATCTATGTCTCCATTTAGATCAGAAACAGATTGAAAGTTACAGAACAAACCTGTACATTGATTATAAATGGCTCCTGAAAATTGGCATAGACTTTCCATGTTTTGCTTTTGAAGGGACTGAAGTAATGTCAAAGCCACACCCAGACCTATTGATTTGCACTTCAATCAATATAATGTAATGAGGTAGGGTACAAAATGTTGGATTCAATCCCAGAAACTATCTGTAGCCACTGACTGACTCCCCATCCTGAGACAAAAAAACAGAAATCTAACTCTCTCCCCCCTTGCTACAAAATTGAGCACATTGAAGAAAATCAGCTATCCCAAAGTTCATATAGAGTGAATCAAGGTTTATTTAAAAAAGTAAAACTTTTATACATACACTTTTAAAATGGAAATCTATAAGACTTTGAATTAAGGAATATTGCAAGCTATTTATAACAAAGTAGTGTTTACATTTGACACGTGTAAAATGTCAGAAGAAACTCAAATTACAACTTGGATCTGGGGCGATTCACGTGTTTGATCTTAAATGATACAGGTCAGAGCCCCTCTCTCTGTGAAGGAGTCCTCTTTCAGTCACATCATACTTCAGGATAGCTGGCTAATGTCGCTATTCCACAGTGGTTACTCTCATCCTTGACCATTAAAACATACCCACTGGCGCCCTACTTTTTACCCCAGCTGAAAAGAAAGTTAAGTATTCAGTTTCAGACCACCATTCAAAAATACATTTTTACTTTAGGGGCACAAAGCCTTCTCACACATATTGTGCCAGAATTCAGAAAATGAATTGGACCTTTCAGAAAGCAATGAAAATAACTGTTGGTATCAACTTTGTTGTCATTTAGTTGATTAGTTGTGTCTGACTCTTCATGACCCCATTTTTAGGTTTTCTTGGCAAAGATACTGCATTGGTTTGCCATTTCCTTCTCTGGTTCATTTCCCAGATGAGGAAACTGAGGCAAACAAAGTTAAGTGACTTTCCCAGGGTCACAGAGCTAGGAAATGTCTGAGGTCCTAATTGAACACAGGTCCTCCTTTCTCCAGGGCCAGTGCTCTCCATCCACTGTGCCACCTAGCTTCCCTATTCATGACAACCACTCACTCAATAAAAAGTACTTCAAAGTTTTCTAAGTGAAATGCTTTTCCCCATAGTACTTTGTGAGTCAGTCTGACAATAACTGTATTAGAACAGTCCAACAAACTAGGCAACAGGAAATCTTCTGTACTCTCTAGTTATCAGTGGTTATGGAAACTATGAGGAACCATTGGGGAACTCTCAATCTACTCTGGATCCTAAAAACAGGGCCCCTTTCATCTATGAACATCCCTTCTCCACTTCACAGGAACCCAAGAACTCCACCCTTCTTTCTCCTTCCCCTTTCTTCAAAATGAAATAACCAGAAACTGGCAACCATCAGGTCAATGACATTTCAGGCAAGACCTTGGTTTACCTGTTCTAGACCATCCAGTATTTATTTCCAGTTTCTTCATCAACACCATAGCCCACAACCAGCATGGCATGAATTAGCCTTTCACTACTGCATGTAGGTTCATAATAAACACCTAGGATATTCAAGTGAAACATGAACTTGAGAAATGCTAACTAGTGAATGGCAGTAATACAGTTAAATATATTGTTGCAGAAATAATGAGGAACAAACTCTTACCAGATCAATAGAACTGGAAGGATGCATGTCCTGCATCAACAGCAACAGAGATGGGACCCACTGTGGCCACAGCCTTTGTGAGAGTCATTTCCTGCCCAGATGGGATGTCCACAAATCCAGTGACATTAGCACCAGAGTTTTCTGGCTCATACCTACAGTAGCTATCCTTTTAAAATGAAACAGATAAAAGGTTTGGTTTACTATTATCAGTGGTATTGCCCAGATATATTTTAAAATTGATGGCCACGAAATTAATAAATCTATGGGCCATGTTCTCCCATTAGTTTATTAGATGAGCAGCTCAAGAACAGAGCAGGATGAGAGTGTGTAAAGGACTATTTGAAAGTCACATTGAAAGAAGGCAACATAGTGTAAACCAGAGGGCTGGTAACATTCCTACACATCACTGCTAACTCAATATGCATCCCGTATAGATTCTAAGCTATGGTCCAGTGGCCCCCATTTCTATTTGTGTTTGATACGACCGGCACAAAGCAACCAATTAATTAGCAACTGTAAGAGCATACTAGTTGTGGCATAGTCCAGTGAGACCAAGGTTCCAATCTAGCTCTCCAATTACAAGCTATGTGATCATGAGATTGAGAAGTTATCAGAAAAATCAAGATAATACCTCCCCCTGACAGGGCTGTTTGAGGATCAAAAGAGATTAAGTGAATGACATGTTTGTAAACTTCAAA
>NW_020948990.1:0-5551 GCF_900497805.2 Vombatus ursinus | reverse complement strand
TGAGGATCAAAAGAGATTAAGTGAATGACATGTTTGTAAACTTCAAAGATGAGAGAAATGTCAGCAGTTATTATGCAAAATTCGACTCAATTGTCATTTGATTCCCTGCTCCTAAGGAGGCACTAGTGGGAGCTAGGTGTCAGGGAGGCACAAGGGTAGGCTACAAAGGCAAGAATGGATTTAGGTTCAGGGAACCTGGCTTCCAATCCAGAGTTTGCCCCTTATTACTATGTTTGGGATCTTGAGCAAGTCATTGTAAAATGAAGATGTCTGACCAAATGATCTCTACAGTGTCTGAGACAATACAGCCTATATACTTCCTAAGATCTCCTCTCAATGGGTGATTGTATTCATAGTGATGGCAGCTCATTTTTAGTGTTGATATATTTTGGATTCAGTTACAGATTTTCTTTAGTTAGGAAGGTGGGTATATAGGTCTTTAGTCTTTGCAGGCTTCCTCAGCTCCCATCCCCCAAATGGAGACTCTCCTTTCAAATATAGTTAAACCCAAATGATAGGGAATATAATAACTATATTTACCGTTCCCTGATAGGGATATGATTGCTCTGTATCAATGCCTCCATTTTTCTTCACATATTGAAAGGCATTATCCATTAAACCACCATTACAGCCTTCGTTGCCATAATCCTTAGAGCAGTCAACCAAATTCTGTTCACTAAGTGAAACAAGTTTGCGTGTTTTATGGAACCACTGGCCTTCCAGGGAACCAGTTGCACTAAATGCCCAGCAAGAACCACAATGACCCTGCAAAGGTCCAAAGGAAGTACTGGTTAGTATACAAGATAATCTTACTCATCTTTTAAGAGATTGTTTTATCAATCATAAGCTTCACTGAGCTTTATTTGGGTTATCTACAGATCAAGCTTAAGCAACTTTTCATACCTGATTCTTAACAGGAGTTACATAGCCTTTTTCTCTCCAGTCTACAGATTCGGGCGTCTGTACAAGGAGAGGTTCACGAAACAGAGTTCCTTTATTCCTTTGAAATCTGTTTTGTCTAAAACCATTCATCACCTGCCTGAATTCATCACTGGTCTAAAATGAAAAGAAAGGTGATTTACATTAAGTATGTCTTGAGCAAAAGATAACTGACTACTCAGCATTAAAATCAGATTGTAACAACACACTCACCATATCGCCAAACTTGTTCATTTCCAACTGGAAACTATGCTTGCCAGCGCTGTACTGTCGATTGTGCATTTCAATCATTCTCATATTCTTCTCCCATGTTGCTCTCCTCCAATTATCTTCATTCTGAAAGTAAAAAAAAAAAAATGTAAGGTTCAATAAGCTTCTGCTTATATTATTACACATACTAGTAAAACTATCCTCAGACCAAATCCACTATCAATCACTTGGTTAACACCCAGTTGGGATGGTGACCACATTGAAATATTGCCATCCCAGAAGGAGTTCCAAATTCTGATGCTACAGACATCCCTAGCCTCTAAACTTCTATGAGAAAAGCAGCAATGCTGAGCAAATGAAGTTCTTGTCTGGATAATCTTTGGCTTCTGGTGAAAGGACATTTCATTAGTCCACCTTGGACATGCTGTACTCATTATAGTTGGGGGAAGAAGTAGTTTAAAGCTTACCGCTCCATAGGTCCTTCTATGTTTTGACTTCCATTGGTGCCATTTAGCATCTAAAGTCCGGTCAAGTTGTGGAACAACTTGTTGTGCAGCTACTATCCCCAAGCACAAGCAAGCTAAACACACATACAAATTCATGTTTCAAACCTTAAGGGGAAAAATGGAAGAAAGCGATAGAAAATGTGTAAGATTAAAAATCAAGCCAAACCAAAAATCTAATTCTTGGTTTTTTTTGGGAAATAAACAGTCTTCACCCATCAATTGGGGAATAGCTGAGCAAGCTGTGGTATATGAATATAATGGAATACTATTGTGCTATAAGAAATGATGAACAGGCTGACTTCAGAAAAACCTGGAAAGACTTGTAGGATTGATGCTGAGTGAAATAAGCAGAAGCAAGAGAATGTTGTACACAGTAACAGCTATGTTGGGCAATGACTAACTTTGATAGACTTAGCTCTTCTCAGTAATGCAAAGATCTAAGACTTCTCCAAAGGCCTCATGATGGAAAATGCTATCCACATCCAGAGAAAGAACTATGGAGTTTGAATGCATATTGAAACATACTACCTGTTATTTTTTTCTTCTATTGTGTTTTGTTTCCTCTTTCTGGTGGTTCCTTTTATTGGTTCTAATTCTTCCTTAGAATATGACTAATGTGAAAATATGCTTAATAGGAATGTATATGTATAGCCTATATCAGATTGTGTGCCATCTTGGAGGGGGATAGAGGGAGGAAAGGGAGAGGGAGAGAAATTTAAAAAGCTTATGGAAGTGATTGTTGATAAATCAAAATAAATTAATAAAAATTAAAAAAAAATTTTCCCAATTGAAAAACAAATTTTATTTCACCAAATATTCATACAATATTTAGTTATGTGCTAAGTATTGTATGTGGGGTGGGGTACAGTGAGGGTAAATGATGTAATGCTGATCTAGAGTTTTTCAGGGAGTTTAGACATTGATACAATATTAAAACCAGAGACAATGCTCGATCAGGGGCTAACAATAATAGTACAAATAAGAAAAATGGACATCCAGTTCAAAAACTGTAACTGTTTTTAGAAGCTGAAATGTGCTCCTAAATTTTATGGCAGTGGTTCCCAAAATAGAAGCCAAGGTCTGACCACAGTGAGTTAGAGGCAGGTGGCACAGTGAATAGAGAGCTGGACCTAGGGTTAGGAAGACCTGAGCTCACATCCTGCCTCAGACATTTAGTAGTTGCTGTGGGGTTGTAGGCAAATCACTTAAACACTCTTAGCCTCAGTTTCTTTATTTGTAAAATGGGGATAATAACAGCACCTACCTCACAGGGTGGTTGTGAGGATAAAATGAGATATTTGCAAAGGGCTTAGGAAACCTTAAAGCACTAGCTTTTTGAAATTATCATTGTTGTTAACAACTCAGAAGCTGAGGTACCCGTTCCACTCCCTGTCAACCTACAAGGCTTGTCTAGTGTAATACAATTACACTAATAATCTCTTACTCAGTCTTCTCTCTCAGGTTCCCCAACTAAAGGCAGCTATGATGAAACTGGTACCAAGAAGCACCATTTGGGAAAATGGGGGAAGGGAGGGAGTTGTAGCTGAAGCTGTGACTAGTAAAAGACTATCTCTCTCCCTGTGAGTCCCACAGGATGAGGTAAGAGTTTGTGGGATACGCACATTTTATTACATTATTTTTCTCCTCCAACCCATCCCATTTCCAAACTATGACAGCTATTATTGTCAAGGATACCATAGGCCTTCCCAAGTTCTCACCTCAGTCTCACCTTCAACTCTCCCTTGACTTAGCTATCCAATTGCCAAAGCATCTGTCTTTGTTCTTCACAAAAGCCTAGTTCAGGCCCTAATCACCTCTCCAATGGATTTTTGCAATAGGCTTCTAATTCATCACATGCCCCCAAGTCTTCCTCCATTCCATCCTATCCTCACACAGCAGCCAAAACCATTCTAAAGTGACCATTTTACTCTTATAATCTCCAGTATTCTCCTGTGTTTCTGTGGTCCATAGGATCGTATTTATTTCATTTTTATCTGATACTTTAAAAAAACTTCTGTTTTTGTGTATTAGCAGTAGCGCATGTATAATTTATAGAACACATTGGGGGAGCACTTATTTTAATTTTTTAATTCATTAAATTTTTTTTTTCCTGATGGAGGTGTGTGTGTCCTAGCAAAAGTCGGCAGATTGCTGCTTTATTGAGGGCAGGGGCTGTCTTTTGACTCTTTATAACCCCAGTGCTTAGCACAATGATGGCACATCACAGGTACTGAATAAATGTTTTTCTTAAAGCCATTACAACATGTCTAAGCCTCTCTCTAAACCAATCACCAAATGCCCCTTCTCCAGAACTCAACACAACTCCATTTCTCAGGACCATGACCAAGCAACATACTAGAGTAGAATACAGATAGATTTGACATCAAAGTGACTGAGTTCAATCCTGGCTTCTGCCACTTACTACCATATGGGCATGTCACTTCACCCCAGGGCCTCAGTTTCTTTGAGATCCCTTCCAGTTCTAAATCTTTGATCCTATAGAGTCTAAAGGTAAGGCTTTAGAGTCAGCTGCTGATAGAAGGAATGGAGAAGAGGAAAGCCTTTTCTGTCTTTTCTACAGCAGAGTGAAGTAGCCACCTCCAGACTTTCAGATCCTATCAGGTTTAGATCCAAAGGCTCTGCAAGCCAAAATCCATCTTTTACAAATACAAGGAACAGGAAGCAGGTCACTCAAAACTCTGGACATTTAAACCTCCTGCATCCAAAAACAACTTCTTCCCTGACTCTCTCCTAATAAGCTCCACCTCTCCAATCCGGGAAAGGAGGTCACGTGGAGGCGCCCATGTGAGCCAGGACCCCCAACACCACTAGCCAGGGGGGAAGGGACTTGGCTGGAGGCCAGGAGCCACCCCTCCCAACACTATCCCCATCCCCGGGGCACCAGCTGCGAGGAGATTTGCAAGGCATTGTAAGGGGCCTTTCAAGCGAGCCCCGGGACCCGATCTTTTCCTCCTCCTCTGGAGCACAACCTTACACACATACTCAAGCAAGTACATTTACACTTCCTTAGCCCCCCACCCCCACCCCAGGGATGTCTGCAGAGTTTGCAACCAGAGGAAATCCAGAACTGCTCCAGGTCATCGGAGATGAATAAACCCAGGAAAGGGAGGCAGAACAGTCCCAGATCAGATCCAGGAAGGAAGTCACAGGTCATCCTGGGGCGGGCCCCTCCTCATCCCCAAATCAAGCCAAAACGTGACCCTCCTCACCGCCCCCTCCTCCCTATCATCTCCTCTCCCATTAAGTGCGGGCCAAAAACACACCCCAGCCTCCATAAGCAGCGGACTCAGCTCCCTGCACTTCCGTAATAGTAATGATAATAAAAAGAAAAGGCAAACATACCTTTAACGCTTTTTAAGGTTTGCAGAGGGCTCTACAGATGCTCCCCGATTTGAGCTTCCTAACAACCTTCCTGGGAAGTGGATGCTATTAATTTGTCCTTGTTTCACGGTGGCCTCAAGAAAGGCTACAACACCCTGAAGTCCACCGCCCCCCATCCCTCGTTCTGGTAGAACCCACAACACACACACACACACACACACACACACACACACACGAACCCACAACACACACACACACGAACCCACAACACACACAAGAACCCACAACACACAGAGAGCTGGCCAAGCTCTGCCCACCCAGCCGCACAAACTCTTCCCCAACCATCCCCCTTCCCAAGTCCGGGCTCTGTCCCCCTCTTTCTCTCCTTCCCATCCCGGGGGTCCCCCGGAGCCTGAGGACTTTGCCCCTTTCCGAGCCTCTCCCTCGGACCTGGGAGCTGCGACTCGCCCAGCCCTCACCTGAGCGTCTCAGCAGCGGCGGGACCTGGGGAGAGCCGGACCTCTAACAAAACTTGAGGGTCCGGGCGGGAGATT
>NW_020948989.1:0-1848 GCF_900497805.2 Vombatus ursinus | reverse complement strand
TTTCCCAGCAGTTTTTAGTCAAATAAGGAATTCTTTCCTAAGTAATTTAGGTTTTCTGCTTTGTTGAATACTAAGTTATTGAATTGTATTCTTTCTGATTCTCTCTTGTCTAGTTTATTCCATTGATCTATCTCTCTATTTTTTCACTAACATTAGATGGTTTTGTTTATTGCTGTGCTATTCCCCCTTTATCCTAACTTCTTTTCATCATGTTGCTTGATGCTCTTGATCTTTTGTTTTTTCAAATTAATTTTAAAAATTATTTTATCAAGTTTTGTAAAGTATCCCCTTGGTAATTTGACTGGTATGGCATTAAAAGTATAAATTGACTTTGGTAGTATTTTTTTAATATTGTTATGACCCAGCCATAAGCACTAAATATCCCTCTAGCTATTTAATTTGTTCTTTATTTCTATAAGGAGCACCTCACAATTGAATCTATACAAGTCTTTTGTGCAAATTCCCATATATTTTATGCATTTTGTAGTTAATCTGGAGTGAGGTTTTCCTTTCTATTATTACTTTTTGGATTTCGAAATGCAGTTGATTTTTGAGCCTTTATTTTGCAGCCTACATCTGAAGCCATTGTTTCAATTAATATCTGCTGATTCCCTAAGATTTTCCAAGTATACCATCATATCAGTAAATAGGCATAGTTTTGTTTCATCTTTACCTATCTTATACCTTTAATTTCTCTTATTGCTATTGCTATCATTTCGTATCTTTATCAAACAGTAATGGAGAAATGAGGCATCCTTGCTTTACTCCCATACTTATTGGAAAAGGTTCTAGTGTATCCCCATTGAATTATGGTGCTTGCTTTTGATTATAGGTAGATAATTTTTATGATTAAGAAAAAAACCTGTCCCTCTGTGCCTGTAATTTGTAGGATTTTTAGCATAAATGAGTGTTGTACTTTACTAAAGGCTATTTTTTGGCCTCTATTGAGATGATATGGTTTTGGGTATTGTGGTTTTTAATGATTAATTATGTTGATGCCAAATGTACTTTGAAAGATATATATGAGCTTTTAATAATTACTTTATAGAAATCAAATAAAAAAGATAACTCATGTTAATAGCAAAACAACTTATTTCTACTATAACTCTATGGAGAAGTTAGGGTTTAATTTACAAAACAAATATACTTGTTATTTCATTTAGAAATTGTGTTGTGGTTGAAAAATCGCTGGATTTAGACTCTTTGGGACTATGTTTGAATATGAACTCTACTAATGACTATCAAGTCACTTAACTTTTCTGTTTCTCAATTTTTTTTAAACCTGTAGAATGAAGGGCTAGGACTAGATGATGTCTAAGGTTTCTTTCAACTTTAAATTTTAAGTTTGCGTTTGTGATCTCAGCAATAATTCTATCTCCATTCCCTATAAGTTAACAGTCTTCTCTAGTATCATTGTTTTTAGTCACTTATTGATTGCTTAGCAAAAATAAAAGTCTTTTTTTTTTATGAACACTACTACTGAATTCTGTTTAGAATTCTAGTCGTACCTTTAAGTATTTTAGCAAATATGAAATGCTACTTTGACAGAGTGCAGAATTAAGGTGGAAAGTGAAGTGGTCATTCAACACATGGTTGCACACCTTCCCAGTTGGCAGCTGCTACATTAGATAGCTTTTTGGAGCTCTGTTTCTGTAGTTTTTGCATAAATTATGTTGGCTATGATCAGATGAATTGTAAGTATTTTGGTGTTTAAGTGCCTGTATTTCACAACCAGAATTAAATTGAATTGTACCATGGCCAAATTTTGTCTGTCTGACATAGAGCCCTTAAATTCTCTCTGTTTCCCAGCAGTTTTTAGTCAAATAAGGAATTCTTTCCTAAGTAATT
>NW_020948988.1:0-8141 GCF_900497805.2 Vombatus ursinus | reverse complement strand
CTATCTATCTATCTATCTATCTATCTATCTATCTATCTATCTATCTACATACATATAATTTTTCCCCTCCAACTACACTAATACTGACAAAGGTCTCAGGAGTTACAAATATCATCTTTCCATGCAAGAATGTAAACAGTTCAACCTTAATAAGTCTCTTATGATTTCTCTTTCCTGTTTACCTCTTCATGTTCCACTTGAGTCTTGTATTTGAAAATCAAATTTTCTATTCAACTCTGGTCTTTTCATCAAGAATCCTTAAAAGTCCTCTATTTCACTGAATGATAATTTTTTCCCCTGAAGAATTACACTCAGTTTTGTTGGGTAGGTGATTCTTGGTTGTAATCCTATCTTCTTTGCCCTCCAGAATATTATATTCCATGCCCTGTGGTCCCTTAATGTAGAAGCAGCTAAATCTTGTGTTATCCTGATTGTGTTTCCACAATACTTGAATTGTTTCTTTCTGGCTGCTTGTAATATTTTCTCCTTGACCTGGAAACTCTGGAATTTGGCTACAATACTCCTAGGAGTTTTCCTTTGGGGATCTCTTTCAGGCGGTGATTGGTGGATTCTTTCAATTTCTATTTTGCCCTCTGGTTCTCAAATATCAGGGCAGTTTTCCTTGATCATTTCTTGAAAGATGATGTCTAGGCTCTTTTTGTCATCATGGCTTTCAGCTAGTCCAATAATTTTTAAATTCGCTCTCCTGGATCTATTTTCCAGTTCAGTTGTTTTTCCAATGAGATATTTCACATTGTTTTTTAATTTTTCATTCTTTTGGATTTGTTTTACAGTGTCTTGATTTCTCATAAAGTCACTAGCTTCCAATTGCTCTATTCTAATTTTTAAGGACGTATTTTCTTCAGTAATCTTTTGGACTTCCTTTTCTATTTGGCCAGTTTTGCTCTTTAGGGCATTCTTCTCCTCATTGGCTTTTTGGACCTCTTTTGCCATTTGGGTTAGGCTATTTTTTAAGGTGTTATTTTCTTTAGCTTTAGCAAGCTGTTGACTTGTTTTTCATGATTTTCTTGCATCACTCTCATTTCTCTTCCCAGTTTTTCCTCTACTTCTCTTACTTGCTTCTCAAAATCCCTTTTGAACTCTTCCAAGGCCTCGGACTGATTCGTATTTTTCTCAGCAGTTTTCTTGGAAGGGAAACTGCGCTCCTCTCCCAGCCTGGCGTGATATACCTTTCTGATCAGCCAACCAGGTTGTCTTGGGATGGAAATTTGTTTTCCTCTGTTTTTTTGTGGGTTCTGCTGCTTTAGAATTTGTGTAGAGCCATTTTTATAGGTATTTGGAGGGGTTTGGGGGAGAGCTCTAGCAAGTCACTGCTTTCCCTCTGCCATCTTGGCTCCACCCTCTTGAAAATCTGCACCCCTAAGCAAATTATTTAACTTGTATGAGTCTTAGTTCTCCCATCTGTAAAATAAGAGTGTTACACTAAGGTTTCCTCTATGGTCCCTTCTAGCTCTAAATCCAGATTTGATGAAATATACTTCCCTAAAGTCTAGGACAGTCAGTGGTCTCAACCTCAAATAGCATATTTGATTTATAAGACATCTCTTGGTAGTACTACTCCTTAGCTCTTCTATCCAGACTCAGTTACACCGTTGCATACTCATTTGGAGCAAAAGGACATTATATACCTTGGAGGATAACAAGCAACCTCTTTAAGTGAGATGCAAATTATTGATCCCTGATATAGGGGATGCATCTGGTTCCATTTGCCTTTCCTTTCTGTTGTAGATTTCCATACAGATGCACTAGCTTGACTTAGAGTGACCTCCCTTTGATCATCCATAAATAGCTATCCTCTGCTCCCTAGATGATTAGAACTGTGTGGGTAGGGAGGGAGAGTTTGATGAAAGGAACTGTGCATGAAGTTAAACTCTCATTCATTTTTCCCTTGCAACATAGCTGACTCTCTGAAAGAAATATGGGTAAATTAGGACTAGGTTTAATTTGATGCTTTGCTGTCCTAATGACCTCTATGTATTGTTAAGACCAGAACTGTAACTAGGGCAGTGCAACCAGAGCTTAACTTCTGGGTGCTGAAGTTAGAAGTTTCTGATAGCATTTGCAGACTTTCAGCAACATATAGACAACAGAAAATAAGCAATTAAAATTAACTTAAATAGGAAGCTATCCTTCCTTGTATCTTTCTCAAGCTCTTGGATCTCTGTTCTTCCTTCTTCCCTCCCCCCTACAGGGTTGTGTCCACTCATCCTTACCCACTCAGCTGAGAACACCATTCATACTATCTGCCCTGTGGCATAGTTTCTAGTGACGTCTTTCTTTAAGACCTTACCAACATCATGTTGATTATGACTTTGCCCAGCCTTTCTTTGACCCAAGGAGTGTAGGACAGCTCTCAAAGATATTTCAGAGTACTACTAGGCAATCAATTATCTCTGAACATAGTCATTTTGTAGATCCAGTGAACCAAGCTGGTAAGAGGAATGACTATTCTCTGCTGGCAATGTGCACTATAAACTAAGGCACTTTCCAGCTCAGACAGTTAATGAAAATCTAAGGGTATTTCTGTCTGACATAAAAATGAAAGATTTTTGTAACAACAACTGATGCTACTACAAAGTTCAGAGATCAAGATTCAAAAGTAGAAATGCAAACACTATCATTGCATTTAACTGGATTATAAAAGAAGTAATACAGACTCAAAGTGGCAAGAAGGAGGTTATACAGTATAGTACAAATAGTCCCAGATTTGAAGTCAAGAAAGGGCTGAGTTCAACTTCTAACAATAATATTTCGTAGTTGGTCATGTCACTTAATCTCTGTGACTCTTAGTTTTCTCATCTGTTAAATGGGACTTCTATGTCAGGGACCTCTGATTTTATCAGTATAGAAACTCCCTCTACCAATGCCAATCACAATACAATTTGATATGGGATTTTAAGGAGTTGCCTGAGACTCAGAAAGGTTGTTACTTTCTCTTGGCCATGGAGTTTATAAGAGTCAGAAGAAGAATTTGAACTAAAATCTTCCTAAATTCAAGTCACCCATCAATACACAATAACATGTTGCTTCTTTATCTGTGAAGTGAAAATAATAATAGCCTCAACACCAACTCACGGTAGTGTTATGAAGAAAGCACTTCGCTCACCCCAACTCTCTCTATACTCATGAGGACATCATTATGTGGTAGTTTCAAATGCTGCAAAAGAGAGTCTATTTTGTGTATTTGATATAGAACAAAATACATTAGAATTCTGGAACAAAGTGGGAAAGTGTTTATTACAATATTCTTTAAAGGTCACACAACTTCAGAGTTGGAAATTATCACAGACATCAAGTAAGACAATTTTTACCTAAACCAGAATCCCCTTCCCAACACCCACAACAAGAGTCCACCAAGATTTCTGGAGGGACTCCAATAGGATCTTTGAGTAGTAGTAATGACAGTATCATTGTGGCTATTGTCATTATTGTGCTCTAAGCCTCCTTTTCAAAATTTATATAATGAGAATAGTACTTGTGCCACCTAACACAGGATTATTTTGAAAAAAACATAGTTTGCAAATTAAAGGGGAAGAGATAGTACCTATCATTTGATTGAAATAGGGAACTCCCAGGTGAGGAAACTCCCTCCTCCAATCCAGGTTAGCACCTTCTCTGCAACTTACAGTTTTAGAGTTTTCTAGAATACACACGTCTTTCTGGTTTTGAGGATAGTTCTCTACCCATTATGCCACATTGTCTCTCATCATTTGCAGA
The DNA here is from genome assembly GCF_900497805.2 of Vombatus ursinus. Classification (NCBI taxonomy): domain Eukaryota; kingdom Metazoa; phylum Chordata; class Mammalia; order Diprotodontia; family Vombatidae; genus Vombatus; species Vombatus ursinus. The sequence goes on along the minus strand of NW_020948988.1, from coordinate 4,403 downwards.
CTATAAAGCATAAAATTCTCTATAAATACCAGATATTATTAGCAATCCTTGTTCTGGGCAATGGCTTGAACATAGTTCTCATAGAATTGCAATGGTTTAGAACTGGACATTACTTTAAAGATTAACTAGTGCACCCTCTTCAATTTACAAATGGGGAAACTGAGACTCAGAATAGTAAGATAACTTTTTCAATGTTATGCAACTACGCTATCACAGAAAACCTTTTGAGAATGTTGCCCTACACATGAATTATATTAAATCCAAATACCAATTATTAAAATTTGCTTTGATTCTTAGACCCTTATGTAGTGAATTCAACATGTCCAAGTCTCTGACTCTTTTGGCACTATCTAGATAGTCATTCTTAAATCCTCAGACCAAGAATTATTGATAGAGCAAGGAAGTATATGTTACTTTTCCAATCATAATTCCTTACCATGAAAAAAAATGAAAATAAAGTGTGGAATTTTTGTAAGGGTAATACTAGAGGGGCATTTTTAAAGAAACTGTTCATTTGATGCTTTTTAATATAAATTCAAATTTGAAGAAGAAAGGACATCTGAAATGAAATCAATATTTTGGGTGATTTACATTCGAACTACCCACCATATAACGAATTGCCCACAGATCTTATGAGAGCCACTCACAGAAATTTGCTGTGCATCTATCATAATAGGGTCTAGTTAACTATAGCCAAGCAGAGCAGTCATGTCTTCCTACTTCATTCCATTCAAATATATGCATATTAACAATCTTAAAGTTCTGTGTTTATATGATATATTTACAACTATGTGGGACAAAAAAAAATAGTATTAGGATAAGATGCAAGTTTCCCAGAAGCACAAAAATGGAGCCTCCCTGCCAATAACCTTCAATTTGTCAGTCAAATTGTCAACCTTTTCTCATTAGTCATCAAGATTAGCAAAGCAAATGAGTGTCCACTGTGATTTGACTGTGTCTGCTGAAGGGTCCTCTAGCCCTAGGATTATCCAACCACCCCAAGCCTATAAAGCTGAATGAAGTCATAGATCTACAAAGGACGTCAGGAGTCATCTGGTCCAACCTCTTCATTTGGAAGACGAGGACATTGCGACCCAGAAAAGTTAGACGACTTGCCCAAAGGTATTAAGTGCTAAGCCAGGTTTTGAGCTCAAGTTCTGTGACAACAGTCTTTACACTGAACCACGCAGCCTCCTCAACCATTATATTAATTTCTTTGGTTTGAGCCAATTTATTTAGACAAAACTATGTCAAAATGAAAACAAGTTATGGGAAAGGAACGACACATGAACCCATTAGCGTGTAGCCAAGATAAACTCATGCAGCTTTTTTTTCTTTTTAGCAGACCTATTATTTCATTGGTATAAAAAGCTCTCTGTGAGGTATCCTACTGATACAAATCATTACCTGCTGTACAATCTATAATCTACAGCCAACATTTTGTTCCTACAATAACGAGGGTTGTTGTTGTTTGGTTGTTTCAGTCACGTCCAACTCTTTGTGACTCCATTTTGAGATTTTCTCAGGAAAGATACTGGAGTGGTTTGTCATTTCCTTCTCAAGCTCATTTTACAGATGAGGAAACTGAGGCAGACAGAGTTAACTGACTTGCTCAGGGTCACACAGCAAGTAAGTGTCTGAGACTAGATTTGAACTCATGAAGATGAGTCTTCCTGATTCTAAGCCCAGTGCTCTTCACGAGGCTGCCATAGCAAACATTTTACCAAGAAGTTAACGTCAAATCACTGTCCGGCACTGTGTAGACACAAAGAAAAATAAAACAATCCTTGCCCTCAAAAAATTTATTATGTAGAAGTGAGAAAAACAAGTCATGCACAAAAACAAGTTCAAATTCATAAGAGAGGTACAAAGCGTTATAAGAGCTGAAGGAGGAAATGACCAGTTACATTAGATTCGTTAGGTACCAGCTATCAAAGATCAAGGCCCTCAGAGTATGGGACAAAGAACAGATAATATATAATAAAAAAACAGTGAAGGCAGAAAAACTGTCCAAAGTATAGACTAAAGTCAAGGAAGGCTGACCTCAGTGGGGTGATACAATGGAGGTAGGCAAGCACAGGTTATATAATGAAATGTTAGGGCTGGAAGGGACCTTACTGATAATGTAGAAACCGGGGGCAAGACTAATTAAACCCAATTAGTTTCACAATCTACTTAGTGGAAGAGCTAGCCTCCCGACTCCCAGTTCAGTCTTTTTCTAATAGCTCCCATCCCCATTCAGGGGCTTCAAGGCACCTGAGGAGGAGTAGAGGGAGCCCAAAGCAATACAAAGAGCATTGAACTTGGAGTCAGAAAACTTGAGTTCCAATCCTGACTCTGCCATTTATTATCTTTGTGACCTTGGACAAGTCCATTTTGCCCTTCTTGGCCACAGTGTTCTCATCTATCAAATGGGCAGTTCTAACATTCTGGGAAGGAGAACCCACTTGGCAATTTTGCCCTTAGACCTGCCCTGCTGCAGGCTGATGTTACACATAGCCTGTCCCATCACTGCAGTCCCCCCAAAAAAGGAAAGAATTGTACCTGTTCCTTAGTTTGAGGGTTGACAGTAACAGCTGGATACACTGCTCTGGAGAAGGCCGAAGGAGGGCAAACTGTTCTTTAAATTACAACAAAGCACAATATACACAATGGGATCAAAACAGGTGAAAAAGATACGAATCTACTTTCAGCCTGACTTAGAGCCTCACTTGGGCTTGTCATTGCAAGCCCACTTCAGTTCCCCCTTTGTCTGAGTTCACCTCCTCAGCCCCAGGCTTGCAAGGAGCCAATCAGCCTGAAACACTTAATATTTCACAGCTCCTTTATCAAGACAGGAACTAAGTAATGCTTAACCCTAGTCTACCATGGATGGGCTCAGAGCCCCTGCGGATAGCCTTGGCTTTGCCTGGGCTCATGGACAATCCCCAGTGACCTACCTGTGATATATTTCCAGATCCCCCCAGCTGCATCTGAGTCCCAGGAATCTGCCCTTTGCTGGGTGGGTTTGCCCAGAAGGCCACCAGGCACCACAGTCCTTTCAATCTTCAACAGCTCCTACTGGCTCTTTCAGCTTCTCTCTGTGAATCATGCAAATAGCCTCTAGGCTTATTTCCTGGAGAAAGCAGAAGTGAGGAAGCAGGGAGAGTTTCATTTTATATTTAATCCAAGCTGGTGACAACAGCAGCCTGAGTTAATGCAGAGACAGCCGGGCTGTACAGGAAGGTGACCTTTGACTTCCTTTGAACCAAAAGAGAAAACCCTCTAGAGCCTCAGGGACCATTTCCAACAAATGTGTGCTTCTTCCTCAAAACCAGGACTCAAAACCAATGTACTACCTATTTATCTGCATTTTGGGAGGGGGCCATGTAGGAAGAGGAGCAACCTTAAGATCAGATCATGGCAAGTAAAGGATTTTCAGGAAGGGGTCAGCTATTTTTTTCTCCAGATGTGGTTCTGCATATGACTTGTAAGTATAGGAGAGAGAATCTTTCACCAAAATCAAGCATTAAGCAGGAAACCACACCTTAACAGTAGTAACAGCAGGGGACTGGTCTGGCTCTCAAATACTAGGGTTCCCATCAGAGCAGTACTTCTAATAGGGAACTTGGACAAGGAAGAAAACAAGCATTTATTAAACATCTGCTATGTGCCAGGCACTGTGCTAAGTGCTTCCCAAATATTATCTTATCTGATCTTCCCAACAGCCCTGGGGAGTGCTTTTATTATCCCCATTTTACAGTTTATGAAATCTATCTGACAGAGATTAAGTGACCTGCCCAGGGTCACACAGCTAGTATGTGTCTGAAGCTAGTCTTGAAATCAAGTATTACTACCTCCAAGACCAGCTTCTATCCACTGCACCATATATCTACCCCAAGTCATTGACTCTACCTTTGTAACCTGGGGCAAATCATTTCACCACTCTTGTCCTCAGTTTCCTCAACCATAAAATGAGAGAACTGGATAAGAATGGCCTCTGAAGGTCTTGCCAGCTATAACTCTATGATTCTATGACTCATTTCTCTGGGCTAGTTTCTTTATCTGTGAAACAGAAGTACGTCTTTCTGAGTTGGACTGGTAGCCTCTAAGACCCCTTTATATCCAATAACACTACTACTAATGAGAAAAATTACAACAGCGTGAGTTTACATACCAATACTTTTATTGAGCTCCAGAAAGCAGTTATTTTATCCATGTGTACAATAGTCTGTGGAACACTAAATATAAAAGAATAAAAGCTGGATAGCAACATGGCCCAATCAAGATAGAAAGAAAGGCAAAAGACAAGTTCTCCTGTCAAGGAGCTTACAATCTAGTGGAAAGGTAACAAGCAAATAGATATGTGTAAGCAAGATATATATATATATATATATATATATATATATATATATATATATATA
>NW_020948987.1:0-4115 GCF_900497805.2 Vombatus ursinus | reverse complement strand
ATATATATATATATATATATATATATATATATATATATATATATATAGGATAGATAGGAAATTATAAATTTTGTTTTTTTTTCAATTGTTTCCAACTCTTCATGACCCCATTTGAGGTTTTCATGAAAACTAGAGTAGTTTTCCATTTCCTTCTCCCACTCATTTTATAGATGAAGAAACTGAGGCAAACAGGGTTAAGTGACTTGCCCACAGTCACTCAACTAGTAAGTGTCTGAGGTCAGATTTGAACTCATTTGGGTGAGTCTTTCTGACTCCAGGCCAGTGCTCTATCCATTGTGCCATCTAGCTGTTCCCAATGAAAACTTAATAGGGAGTTCCGCTTCCAGGAGCCAAGATGGTGGAGTAAAAAGGTAGTCGCTCTCACCCTCCCCTATCAGCCTCTGAAAACCCAGAAAATATCACCCCAGGAAAAACCCTGGAACAGCTGAACCAGAAGAAAGATGGGGTACAGCAGTGCAGTAGCCCAGATAGCCAGAGGGATTAACGGGAAAGGCCCCTCTTACCCTGGGGGAAGGGGAGCAGTACGAAACAGGAGTCGCCCAGCCAGCTAGTGGAAAGACCCACTTTAGCACACCAGGAGGAGAATCTGGTGCCTTGGAATTCTACAGCAAATGGGTCTCCCAGTGCCTCAGGAAAAATAAGGGAAGCAGCACTACAAAGGGCCCCAGGTGGATAAGCACCCTACAGCATTCCTCTGAAAGGAGTTGAAGAAATCAACCTAAAGGTGCCAAAAAGTTCCAGCCTTGTTGATTCCAGTGCAACACAAGGTAAGCTGTCAGAACCCTACAGCCTCCAAGTGCCAACCAGGAGGAGATCCCGAAGCCCAGGTGGTCGAGCAGGCAAACGCCAACAGCTGTACCTCCGAGTGCCTCAGTGAGGGTGGGGTAACTGGTGGAAACCAGCTCAGAAAACCACCAGGTGCCTCGGCATTCTACAGCAAAGAAGTCTCCAAGTACCTCAACAGAAATAAGGGAGGCAGCACTGCAAGGGGCCCCAGGCAGAAAAACACCTGGCAGCACTTATCCAAAAGGAGCTAAACAAAGCTAAAGGAAAGGAAAAGCAGGCAACCTAGATTTACCTGAAAGTCCCAGCCTTGCTGATTCCAGCCCAACACCAGACAAGCTGCTGGAGCCCTACAGCCTCCAATTGCCACCATAAGAGGCCCCAGCTCCCAAAGCCAGTGACCAAGACCAACACAAGAAGCTTGGGTCAGTGCCCTCTGCTCCCCAGCAGGAGAGCTTAATCTCTGTAAAGACCAGGGAATAAAGAAACACCATGAGTAAAAAGAAACGAACGATAGATTCTTATTATGGGAAGAGTAAAGATCAAGACAGAAATTCTGAAGAGGACAACACTGTCATCAAACCCACAACTGCAACAAAAAAGGGAATATGAACTGGCCTGAAGCCCAAAAAGCCTTCTTAGAAGAACTCAAGAAAGATTTTAAAAGTCAAATGAGAGAGGTAGAGGAGTCCTTTAAAAGTACAATTGGCCAATTGGAAAAAAAGTACACTGAAGAAAACAAGTCCCTAAAACACACAATTGGCCAATTGGAAAAAAAGTACAATGAAGAAAATGAATCCATTAAAAATACAATTGACCAATTGGAGAAGAAAGTACAAAATTTAACAGAAAAAAAATATGTTAAAAATTAGAATTGAACAAATGGAAACTAATGACTCTATGAGAGAGCAAGAATCAGTCAAACAGAAACAAAAAAATGAAAAAATAGATGAAAACGTAAAATACCTCATGGGTAAAACAGCTGACCTGGAAAATCGATCCAGGAGAGACAAGGCCTACCTGAAAGTCACGATGAAAAAAAGAGCCTGGACAATATCCTTCAGGAAATCATAAAGGAAAACTGCCCTGAAGTCCTAGAACCTGAAGGTAAAATAACTACAGAAAGAATCCATTGTTCCCCGCCTAAAAGAGATCCCAAATTGAAAATGCCAAGGAATATAACAGCTAAATTCCAAAATTACCACATTAAAGAGAAATTACTGCAAGCAGCCAGAAAGAAACAATTTAAATATCAAGGAACCACAGTCAGGATTACACAGGACTTTGCAGCCTCTACATTAAAAGACTGTAGCGCGTGGAACATGATATTCTGGAAGGCAAAGGAGCTTGGAATGCAGCCAAAGATTAACTACCCAGCGAAAATGAGTGTGATTTTTCAGGGAAGGAGATGGATATTCAATGAAATAGGGGACTTCCAAACATTCCTGATAAAAAGACCAGAGCTCAACAAAAACTTTGATCTTCAAGTACAAGATTCAAGAGAGACATTCAAAGGTAAATGGGACAGAAAGATACAATATGTTGTTAATAAGAGCAAAATGTTTACATCCCTACAATGGAAGATGACACTTGCAACTCTTGAGAACTGTATTGTTATTATACCATGTTAAAGGAGTATACATAAAGGGGGTGGATATAAGTTGACTTTGATGTAATGATAAAAAAAATTTAATCAAGTGGGTTAAATGGATCCAAGTAAGTGGATTAGTCTGAGCTAAGAAAATGTACTGAGAAAGGAGGAAGCAGACAAGGGTAAATTACATTACAGGAAAAAACACAAAAAACTATTAGAGCAGAGGTAAAGAAGGGAGGGGGATAAGCATTGTTTGAACCTTACTCTCATCATATTTGGCTCAAGAAGGGAATAACATAATCAGTTAGGTATAGAAATCTAACTTGCACTATAGGCAGTAGGAGGCAAAAGGGGAAAGAAAAGGGAGGGGGGATAGAAGGGAGGGAAGAAGCAGTAAGGGTAAAGGGGAAGAAAAGGGAAAGGGATAATAGAAGGGAGGTGGGACCCAAGGAGGCACTGGTCAAAAGCAAAACATTAGTGAGGGGGGGAAAGGAGAAAGGAGAAAGAAAAGCATAAATGGGGGAAAAAAAGGATGGAGAAAAAGACACAGATAGTAATCATAACTGTAAATGTGAATGGGATGAACTCTCCCATAAAACAGAAGCGTATAGCTGATTGGATTAAAAACCATAATCCTACGATATGTTGTTTACAGGAAACACATTTGAAAAAGACTGACACATACAGGGTAAAGGTAAAAGGCTAGAGCAAAATATATTATGCTTCAGCTGAAGTAAAAAAAAGCAGGGGTAGCAATCCTGATCTCAGACAAAGCAAAAGCAAAAATAGATCTTATCAAAAGAGATAAGGAAGGAAACTACATCCTGCTAAAAGGCACCATAGACAATGAAGTAATATTATTACTAAACATATATGCACCAAATGGTATAGCATCCAGATTCTTAGAGGAGAAGTTCAGGGAGTTACAGGAAGAAATTGACAGTAAAACTATACTAATGGGGGACCTCAACCTCCCCCTCTCTGAACTAGATAAATCTAACCACAAAATAAACAAGAAAGAAGTTAAGGAGGTGAATAGAACATTAGAAAAGTTAGGTATGATAGACCTGTGGAGAAAACTGAATGAGGATAAAAAGGAATATACTTTTTTCTCAGTGGTACATGGCACATACATAAAAATTGATCAGGTACTAGGGCATAAAAACCTCACAATCCAAAGCAGAAAGACAGAGATAGTAAATTCATCCTTTTTAGATCATGATGCAATAAAAATTATATGTAATAAAGGGCCATGGAAAGACTAAAAAATAATTAGAAACTAAATAATCTAATCCTAAAAAATGATTGGGTCAAACAACAAATCATAGAAACAATCAATAATTTCATTCAACAGAATGACAATAAAGAGACAACATATCAAAACTTATGGGATGCAGCAAAAGCAGTTCTTGGGGGAAGTTTTATATCTCTAAATGCTTGCATAAATAAAATAGATTTTATTTTTTTTCTTTTTAGTTTTCAACATTTACTTTCACAAGATTTTCAGTTCCAAATTTTCACCCCATCTCGCCCCTCCCCCCACCACAAGATGGCATGCATTCTGAATACCCCTCCCCCTAGTCTGCTTTCCCTGCTATCTCTCCCCACCTTCCCCTTCTATTTTCTTGTAGGGCATAATAGATTTCTGTACCCCATTTCCTGTATTTCTTATTTCCCAGTTGCATGTGAAAACATTTTTTTAAACATGTGTTTTTTA
>NW_020948986.1:0-1077 GCF_900497805.2 Vombatus ursinus | reverse complement strand
CTCTCCGTGACATATGTGTATTTATTTTGTAATAGTTTCATTCAGTAGAGACAAGGTAGGGAAGAGCAGAGAGCGCCAGGCTGGTAATGGAGAAAGGCTGGCTTTAGTTCTGACTAGCTGGGCATGTCTTTCAATTTCTTGGTGATGCAAGCAATTCCCTAGGTTTTCCTTACTCCCTTATAATGGGGCTGAAGTCCAGGGTGATGGATGGAGTTTCCAGCATGTTCCCACACTGACAAAATCACAGATTTCACTTATTCTTCATGTAATTAAATTCATCGAGCACTTCTTAAATGTCTAACGTGTGCAGATACCGTAGTGATCAGGGCAGGGGAGAAGATAGAAACGTGTGCTAACACATGTTTTCTGCCTTCCTGAAACTGGGACCATCAGATTTTGAGCTAGAAGGAAGTTAAAAAATCATCTCATTTAAATCTTTCACTTTATAAGCGACAGAAATGACTCATTGGTAAGTTACTTGCTCATGGTTACACAGCCATTAAATATCAGAGACAAGATTCGAACCCAATCCCCCTACTCCCAATTATTCCACACCATGTACTCTGCTAACACCGGCTTCCTGGCTGTTCCATGAGCAAGTAACTTACCAATGAGTCATTTCTGTCGCTTATAAAGTGAAAGATTTAAATGAGATGATTTTTTAACTTCCTTCTAGCTCAAAATCTGATGGTCCCAGTTTCAGGAAGGCAGAAAACATGTGTTAGCACACGTTTCTATCTTCTCCCCTGCCCTGATCACTACGGTATCTGCACACGTTAGACATTTAAGAAGTGCTCGATGAATTTAATTACATGAAGAATAAGTGAAATCTGTGATTTTGTCAGTGTGGGAACATGCTGGAAACTCCATCCATCACCCTGGACTTCAGCCCCATTATAAGGGAGTAAGGAAAACCTAGGGAATTGCTTGCATCACCAAGAAATTGAAAGACATGCCCAGCTAGTCAGAACTAAAGCCAGCCTTTCTCCATTACCAGCCTGGCGCTCTCTGCTCTTCCCTACCTTGTCTCTACTGAATGAAACTATTACAAAATAAATACACATATGTCACGGAGAG
>NW_020948985.1:0-1017 GCF_900497805.2 Vombatus ursinus | reverse complement strand
TCCTGGGTTCTTTTCTATAACTTGGTTCATTTGTCATGGAGGTCAATTTGATTTTTTTTCTTTTTTATATGATGTCTGTTATATCTAAGAGTCTATCATCTAGGCGCATAAAAGGCTAAGCACATACACACACACATACACACACAGAAATAAGTGGGTATGTGTTGACAGAATCTGAAAGAAGGGAAATTGAAATATAAAGTGATCTTTCAAAAGTAGAGTATACAGATATAGGAGAAAGTTGCTGACCTGATTGGGAGGGTTGCAATTTGAAATTTAAGGGAGAGGGAGAGGGTATGAAGAGAAAATTTTAAACAAATAAAAATAAATGTAACTGGTTTGGCATATGTCCCAATGATCAATGATGGAGACATGTAGGAATTGCAATGGATCTTCTTCTTAAAAAGAAAAAGACTGGTGTTTGTAAACCACAGGTGGTTGGAAGAAGCCTCTTTCCATTATAACTAGAACCACCTGCAGCCTGTATCTGATTGAGAGAGTCTGTCTTTCTATATCAAGATCTTTGATTGTCTCTATCTGTTAGTTTCCCTCTCTCTCTCCATCCTTCCCTCACACACACACCCCAGGCCATTTGTCCTAAAGGAGAGGGTTTGAGGTTTTAATCTCTTTTGTATTTCTTTTTTATATTCTATTTGTGGGGAGTACAGTCTTTCACCTGGGAGCTTAAACCAAGGAGAATGTTAGAGCCCAGGAATCTAGGCAGTATGTTGCTGCCAGCCTATCAGGGAAGACAAGCTTTCAAGACACATTTAAGGATGGAGTGACTGCATATTTGAATTAATGCTATGTAAGAACCAAGCTATACTTTGCACCTAATCCCTATCTCTTGCCCAGAGACCTACCCGCTATAGGAGGAATTATACCACCATGATAGGTGGAAATATTTGTATATTTGTTCTTAAAATATTATTGAAGCAAATATTCATTTTATCCAAACCAATGTGTTTTGGGTTGTATACAATATTAAATAAAGAACAATGACTAAATAGTCAAAAT
>NW_020948984.1:0-1017 GCF_900497805.2 Vombatus ursinus | reverse complement strand
ATTTTGACTATTTAGTCATTGTTCTTTATTTAATATTGTATACAACCCAAAACACATTGGTTTGGATAAAATGAATATTTGCTTCAATAATATTTTAAGAACAAATATACAAATATTTCCACCTATCATGGTGGTATAATTCCTCCTATAGCGGGTAGGTCTCTGGGCAAGAGATAGGGATTAGGTGCAAAGTATAGCTTGGTTCTTACATAGCATTAATTCAAATATGCAGTCACTCCATCCTTAAATGTGTCTTGAAAGCTTGTCTTCCCTGATAGGCTGGCAGCAACATACTGCCTAGATTCCTGGGCTCTAACATTCTCCTTGGTTTAAGCTCCCAGGTGAAAGACTGTACTCCCCACAAATAGAATATAAAAAAGAAATACAAAAGAGATTAAAACCTCAAACCCTCTCCTTTAGGACAAATGGCCTGGGGTGTGTGTGTGAGGGAAGGATGGAGAGAGAGAGGGAAACTAACAGATAGAGACAATCAAAGATCTTGATATAGAAAGACAGACTCTCTCAATCAGATACAGGCTGCAGGTGGTTCTAGTTATAATGGAAAGAGGCTTCTTCCAACCACCTGTGGTTTACAAACACCAGTCTTTTTCTTTTTAAGAAGAAGATCCATTGCAATTCCTACATGTCTCCATCATTGATCATTGGGACATATGCCAAACCAGTTACATTTATTTTTATTTGTTTAAAATTTTCTCTTCATACCCTCTCCCTCTCCCTTAAATTTCAAATTGCAACCCTCCCAATCAGGTCAGCAACTTTCTCCTATATCTGTATACTCTACTTTTGAAAGATCACTTTATATTTCAATTTCCCTTCTTTCAGATTCTGTCAACACATACCCACTTATTTCTGTGTGTGTATGTGTGTGTGTATGTGCTTAGCCTTTTATGCGCCTAGATGATAGACTCTTAGATATAACAGACATCATATAAAAAAGAAAAAAAATCAAATTGACCTCCATGACAAATGAACCAAGTTATAGAAAAGAACCCAGGA
>NW_020948983.1:65327919-65329573 GCF_900497805.2 Vombatus ursinus | reverse complement strand
GAGAGAGGGAGGGAGGATCCCCTTACTTTGCCTTCTGCTCCTTCTGAAAAGTGGTAGGGGGATGTTTTCTTTTTGGGGGCACTTCAATTTCTTGAGAAGATCGAATGTCTGTGTCCTGGTCAGTGTTAGTGATGCTGCTTCTGGGGAAAAGAGACTTGATGGGATTTTCCCCTCAGTATTTTACCCCAGAGACCTGCCTGAGGCTTCTCCTGAATGGGACAGGATCTTGCTTAGGACTCCCCTAAATGGCTATTCCCTACACTGCGCTGACCTTGGTGCAGGGTGTACACCTGACTTATTTTCACTCTTCTTTTCCAATTTTGGTGTTCCAGAAGACAAGTGGCTTGTTGTTCATCAAAGGAGAATCAGAAAAGGAAGCTTCTCTCTCTTTCTCAAATCTCCCTCATAGAAAAAGGAGGGAGGGACTAGACTGTTATTGGAATCTCTGGGTAATGGTGGTCCAGAATTCATTCAGTAAGTGGGGGGAGGGAGAGAGGGAGAGAGTATCCCCTTACTTTGTCTTCTGCTCCTTCTGAGAAGTGGTAGGGGGATGTTTTCTTTTTGGGGACACTTCAATTTCTTGAGAAGATTGAATGTCTGTGTCCTGGCCAGTGTTAGTGATGCTGCTTCTGGGGAAAAGAGACTTGATGGGATTTTCCCCTCAGTGCTTTGCCCCAGACACCTGCCTGAGGCTTCTCTTGAAGGCAAAGCTACTTTGCTTTGGACTCCAGCTAGCCAGCTATTCCCTACACTGCCCTGACATTGCTGTAGTATGTACACCTGACTCATTTTTCCTCTTCATTTCCCACTTTGGTATTGCAGAAGATAGGGAGGGGTCTTCTTGCTTCCCAAAGGGTAATCAGTAAAGGAAGCCTGTATTTACTTCTCGTTGCTGTTCCATGTACAGAAGGAGGGAGGAACTAGACTGTAATTGGGATCTCTGGGTAGTGGTGGTCCAGAATCCATTCGGTAAGTGGGGGGAGGGAGAGAGGGAGGGAGGATCCCCTTACTTTGTCTTCTGCTCCTTCGGAGAAGTGGTAGGGGGATGTTTTCTTTTTGGGGGCAATTCAATTTCTTGAGAAGATTGAATGTCTGTGTCCTGGCCAGTGTTAGTGATGCTGCTTCTGGGGAAAAGAGACTTGATGGGATTTTCCCCTCAGTATTTTACCCCAGAGACCTGCCTGAGGCTTCTCTTGAAGAGAAAGCTACTTTGCTTTCACTCCAGCTAGCCAGCTACTCCCTACACTGCCCTGACCTTGCTGTATACACCTGACTCATTTTTCCTCTTCATTTCCCACTTTGGTATTGCAGAAGATAGGGAGGGGTCTTGTTGCTTCCCAAAGAGGAATCAGAAAAGGAAGCCTGTATTTACTTCTCGTCGCTGTTCCATGTACAGAAGCAGGGAGGAACTAGACTGTAATTGGGATCTCTGGGTAGTGGTGGTCCAGAATCCATTCAGTAAGTGGGGGGAGGGAGAGACGGAGGGAGGATACCCTTACTTTGTGTTCTGCCTCTTCAGAGAAGTGGTAGGGAGATGTGTACTTTTTGGGGGGACCTCAGCCTCTTGAGCAGATTGAATGTCTGTGTCCTGGCCAGTGTTATTGATTCTGCTTCTGGGGAAAAGAGACTTGATGGGATTTTCTCCTGAACTCTG
>NW_020948983.1:65325423-65327819 GCF_900497805.2 Vombatus ursinus | reverse complement strand
TAGTGATGCTGCTTCTGGGGAAAAGAGACTTGATGGGATTTTCCCCTGAACTCTGCCCCAGACACCTGCCTGAGGCTTCTCCTGAATGGGACAGGATCTTACTTAGGACTCCCCTAAATGGCTGCTCCCTACACTGCCCTGACCTTGGTGCAGGGTGTACGCCTGACTTATTTTCACTCTTCTTTTCCAATTTTGGTATTCCATAAGACAAGAGGCTTGTTGTTCACCAAAGGAGAATCAGAAAACGAAGCTTCTATCTCTTTCTCAAATCTGCCTCACAGAAAAAGGAGGGAGGGACTACACTGTTATTCCTATCTCTGAGTAATGGTGGTCCAGAATCCATTCAGTAAGTGGGGGGAGGGAGAGAGGGAGAGAGGATCCCCTTACTTTGTCTTCTGCTCCTTCTGAGAAGTGGTAGGGGGATGTTTTCTTTTTGGGGACACTTCAATTTCTTGAGAAGATTGAATGTCTGTGTCCTGGCCAGTGTTAGTGATGCTGTTTCTGGGGAAAAGAGACTTGATGGGATTTTCCCCTCAGTATTTTACCCCAGAGACCTGCCTGAGGCTTCTCTTGAAGGGAAAGCTACTTTGCTTTGGACTCCAGCTGGCCAGCTACTCCCTACGCTCCCCTGACATTGCTGTATACACCTGACTCATTTTTACTCTTCATTTCCCACTTTGGTATTGCAGAAGATAGGGAGGGGTCTTGTTGCTTCCCAAAGGGGAATCAGAAAAGTAAGCCTGTATTTACTTCTTGTCGCTGTTCCATGTACAGAAGGAGGGAGGAACTAGACTGTAATTGGGATCTCTGGGTAGTGGTGGTCCAGAATCCATTCAGTAAGTGGGGGGAGGGAGAGACGGAGGGAGGATGCCCTTACTTTGTGTTCTGCCTCTTCAGAGAAGTGGTAGGGGGATGTGTACTTTTTGGTGGGACCTCAACCTCTTGAGCAGATTGAATGTCTGTGTCCTGGCCAGTGTTATTGATGCTGCTTCTGGGGAAAAGAGACTTGATGGGATTTTCTCCTGAACTCTGCCCCAGACACCTGCCTGAGGCTTCTCCTGAATGGGATAGGATCTTACTTAGGACTCCCCTAAATGGCTGCTCCCTACACTGCCCTGACCTTGGTGCAGGGTGTACACCTGACTTCTTTTCACTCTTCTTTTCCAATTTTGGTATTCCAGAAGACAAGAGGCTTGTTGTTCACCAAAGCAGAATCAGAAAAGGAAGCTTCTCTCTCTTTGTCAAATCTGCCTCACAGAACAAGGAGGTAGGGACTAGCCTGTTATTGGGATCTCTGGGTAATGGTGGTCCAGAATCCATCCAGTAAGTGGGGGGAGGGAGGGAGGATCCCCTTACTTTGTCTTCTGCTCCTTCTGAGAAGTGGTAGGGGGATGTTTTCTTTTTGGGACACTTCAATTTCTTGAGAAGATTGAATGTCTGTGTCCTGGCCAGTGTTGGTGATGCTGCTTCTGGGGAAAAGAGACTCGGTGGGATTTTCCCCTCAGTACTTTGCCCCAGAGACCTGCCTGAGGCTTCTCTTGAAGGGAAAGCTACTTTGCTTTGGAGTCCAGCTAGCCAGCTACTCCCTACACTGCCCTGACATTGCTGTAGTATGTACACCTGACTCATTTTTCCTCTTCATTTCCCACTTTGGTATTCTAGAAGATAGGGAGGGGTCTTGTTGCTTCCCAAAGGGGAATCAGAAAAGGAAGCCTGTATTTACTTCTCGTCTCTGTTCCATGTACAGAAGGAGGGAGGAACTAGACTGTAATTGGGATCTCTGGGTAGTGGTGGTCCAGAATCCGTTCAGTAAGTGGGGGGAGGGAGAGAGGGAGGGAGGATCCCCTTACTTTGTCTTCTGCTCCTTCTGAGAAGTGGTAGGGGGATGTTTTCTTTTGGGGGGCACTTCATTTTCTTGAGAAGATTGAATGTCTGTGTCCTGGCCGGTGTTATTGATGCTGCTTCTGGGGAAAAGAGACTTGATGGGATTTTCCCCTCAGTATTTTACCCCAGAGACCTGCCTGAGGCTTCTCCTGAATGGGACAGGATCTTACTTATGAGTCCCTTAAATGGCTGCTCCCTACACTTCCCTGACCTTGGTGCAGGGTGTACACCTGACTTATTTTCACTCTTCTTTTCCAATTTTGGTATTCCAGAAGAGAAGTGGCTTGTTGTTCATCAAACGAGAATCAGAAAAGCAAGCTTCTCTCTCTTTCTCAAATCTGCCTCATAGAAAAAGGAGGGAGTGACTAGACTGTTATTGGGATCCCTGGGTAATGGTGGTCCAGAATCCATCCAGTAAGTGGGGGGAGGGAGAGAGGATCCCCTTACTTTGTCTTCTGCTCCTTCTGAGAAATGGTAGGGGGATGTTTTCTTTTTGGGGACACTTCAATTTC